>NC_065583.1:128674806-128974806 GCF_024542745.1 Macaca thibetana thibetana | reverse complement strand
CTGAACAACCTGCTCCTGAATGACTACTGGGTACATAACGAAAGGAAGGCAGAAATGAAGATGTTCTTTGAAACCAATGAGAACAAAGATACAACATACCAAAATCTCTGGGACACATTTAAAGCAGTATGTAGAGGAAATTTACAGCACTAAATGCCCACAAGAGAAAGCTGGAAAGATCTAAAATTGACACTCTAACATCACAATTAAAAGAACTAGAGATGCAAGAGCAAATACATTCAAAAGCTAGCAGAAGACAAGAAAAAACTAAGATCAGAGCAGAACTGAAGGAGATAGAGACAAAAAATACCCTCCGAAAAATCAATGAATCCAGGAGCTGGTTTTTTGAAAAGATCAACAAAATTGATAGACTGCTAGCAAGACTAATAAAGAAGAAAAGAGAGAAGAATCAAATAAATGCAATAAAAAATGATAAAGGGGATATCACCACCGACCACACAGAAATACAAACTACCATCACAGAATACTATAAACACCTCTACGCAAATAAACTAGAAAACCTAGAAGAAATGGATAATTTCCTGGAAACTTACAGTCTCCCTGGAGTAAACCAGGAATAAGTTGAATCCCTGAATAGACAAATAGCAGGCTCTGAAATTGAGGCAATAATTAATAACCTACCAACCAAAAAAAGTCCAGGCAGATGGATTCACAGCCGAATTCTACCAAAGATACAAGGAGGAGTTGGTACCATTCCTTCTAAAATTATTCCAATTAATAGAAAAAGTGGAAATGCTCCCTAACTCATTTTACAAGGACAACATCATCCCAATACCAAAGCCTGACAGAGATACAACAAAAAAGAGAATTTTAGACCAATATCCCTGATGAACATCAATGCAAAAATCCTCAATAACATACTGGCAAACTAAATTCAGCAGCACATCAAAAAGCTTATCCACCATGATCAAGTGGGCTTCATCCCTGGGATGCAAGGCTGGTTCAACATATGCAAATCAATAAAAGTAATCCAGCATATAAATAGAACCAAAGACAAAAACCACATGATTATCTCAATAGATGCAGAAAAGGCCTTTGACAAAATTCAACAGCCCTTCATGCTAAAAACTCTCAATACATTAGGTATTGATGGAACGTATCTCAAAATAATAAGAGCTATTTATGACAAACCCACAGCCAATATCATACTGAATGGGCAAAAACTGGAAGCATTCCCTTTGAAAACTGGCACAAGGCAGGGGTGCCCTCTCTCACCACTCCTATTCAACATAGTGTTGGAAGTTCTGGCTAGGGCAATCAGGCAAGAGAAAGAAATCAAGGGTATTCAGTTAGGAAAAGAAGAAGTCAAATTGTCCCTGTTTGCAGATGACATGATTGTATATTTAGAAAACCCCATTGTCTCAGCCTAAAATCTCCTTAAGCTGATAAGTAACTTCAGCAAAATCTCAGGATACAAAATCAATGTGCAAAAATCACAAGCATTCGTATACACCAGTAACAGACAAACAGAGAGCCAAATCATGAATGAAATCCCATTCACAATAGCTTCAAAGAGAATAAAATACCTAGGAATCCAACTTACAAGGGATGTAAAGGACCTCTTCAAGGAGAAGTACAAGCCACTGCTCAGTGAAATAAAAGAGGACACAAACAAATGGAAGAACATGCCATGCTCATGGATAGGAAGAATCAATATTGTGAAAATAGCCATACTGCCCAAGGTAATTTATAGATTCAATGCCATCCCCATTAAGCTACCAATGACTTTCTTCACAGAATTGGAAAAAACTGCTTTAAAGTTCATATGGAACCAAAAAAGAGCCCTCATAGCCAAGACAATCCTTAGCCAAAAGAACAAAGCTAGTGGCATCACACTACCTGACTTCAAACTATACTACAAGGCTACAGTAACCAAAACAGCATGTTACTGGTACCAAAACAGAGATATAGACCAATGGAACAGAACAGAGCATTCAGAAATAATACCACACATCTACAGCCATCTGATATTTGACAAACCTGACAAAAACAAGAAATAGGAAAAGGATTCCCTATTTAATAAATGGTGCTGGGAAAATTGGCTACCCACAAGTAGAAAGCTGAAACTGGATCCTTTCCTTACTCCTTATATGAAAATTAGTTCAAGATGGATTAGAGACTTAAATGTTAGACCTAAAACAATAAAATCCCTAGAAGAAAACCTAGGTAATACCATTCAGGACGTAGGCATGGGCAAGGACTTCATGTCTAAAACACCAAAAGCAACAGCAACAAGGACCAAAATTGACAAATGGGATCTAATTAAACTAAAGAGCTTCTGCACAGCAAAAGAAACTACCATCAGAGTGAACAGGCAACCTACAGAATGGGAGAAAATTTTTGCAATCTACTCATCTGACAAAGGGCTAATATCCAGAACCTACAAAGAACTCAATCAAATTTACAAGAAAAAACAACCCCATCAAAAAGTGGGCAAAGAATATGAACAGACAGTTCTCAAAAGAAGACATTAATACAGCCAACAGACACATGATAAAATACTCATCATCACTCGCCATCAGAGAAATGCAAATGAAAACCACAATGAGATACCATCTCACACCAGTTAGAATAGCATCATTAAAAATCAGGAAACAACAGGTGCTGGAGAGGTTGTGGAGAAATAGGAACACTTTTACACCGTTGGTGAGACTGTAAACTAGTTCAACCGTTGTGGAAAACAGTGTGGTGATTTCTCAAGGATCTAGAACTAGAAATACCATTTGACCCAGCCATCCCATTACTGGGTATTTACCCAAAGGATTATAAGTCATGCTGCTATAAAGACACATGCATATGCATGTTTATTGTGGCACTGTTCACAATAGCAAAGACTTGGAATCAACCCAAATGTCCATTAGTGACAGACTGGATTAAGAAAATCTGGCACATATACACCATGGAATACTATGCAGCCGTAGAGAAGGATGAGTTTGTGGCCTTTTTAGGGACATGGAAGCAGCTGGAAACCATCATTCTCAGCAAACTATCGCAAGAACAGAAAACCAAATACCATATGTTCTCACTCACAGGTGGGAACTGAACAATGAGATCACTTGGACACAGGAAGGGGATCATCACACACCGGGTCCTATTTTGGGGAGGGGGTAGAGGGGAGGGATAGCATTAGGAGATATACCTAATGTAAATGACGAGTTAATGGGTGCAGCACACCAACATGGCACATGTATACATATGTAACAAACCTGCACGTTGTGCATATGTATCCTAGAACTTAAAGTATAATTTAAAAAAAGATGGTATCTCATTTGCCTTTTCATTTGCATTTCTCTAATGATTAACAGCGTGAACCGTTTTTTCATATGTTTGTTGGTCGTTTGTTTGTCTTCTTTTGAAAAATGTCTGTTCACATCCTTTGCCCACTCTTAAAATAAGTTATTTATTTTTTCTTATTGAGTTGTTTGAGTTTCTTACATTGTTTGAGTTCTGGATATTAGCCCTTTTACAGACGCATAGTTTGCAAGTATTTTTTCCCATCCTGTAGGTTGTCTATTTACTCCGTTGACTGTTTCTTTTGCAGTGCAGAAGATCTTTAGTTTAATTAAGTTCCATTTGTCTATTTTTTAAAATTCTATTTGGTTTTGAGGACTTGATCTTAAGTTCCTTGCTTAGTCAAACGTCTAGAAAAGTTTTTCCTAGGTTTTCTTCTAGGATATTTACAGCTTCATATCTTACATTTAAGTCTTTAATCCATCTTGAGTTAATTTTTCTATATAGTTAAAATATGAGTTCAGTTTCATTCTTCTGCTATCCAGTTTTCCCAGGACAATTTGCTGAATAGGGTGTCCTTTCCCCAATGTATATTTTTGTTCAATTTGTCAAGGATTAGTTGCTCATAGATATGTGACTAGACTTCCAGATTCTTTCTTCTGTTTCATTGATCTATGTGTCTATTTTTATACCAGCAACATGCTCTTTTGATTAATATAGTCTTATAGTGTAATTTGAAGTGAAGTAATGTGATGCCTCCAGCTTGTTCTTTTTGCTTAGGACTGTTTTGGCTATTCAGGTTTTCTTTTTTTTAATATTAATTTTAGGCTTGATTTTTCTAATTCTGTGAAAAATGACATTGGTAATTTGAGAGGGATTGTGTTGAATCTGTAGATTGCTTTGAGCAATATGACTATTTTAACCATAGTGATTCTTTCAATCAGTGAGCATGGCATGTTTTTCCATTTGTCTGTGACATCTATAATTTCTTTCACCAGTGTTGTGTAGTTCTCCTTGTAGAGATATCTTACCTCCTTGGTTAAATGTAGTCCTAGGTATTTTAATTTATATTTTATTTCTGTAGCTATTGTAAATTGGATTGAGTTCTTCACAATTTCTTTGCACCCTTCAAACGATCCTTCTTGTCTGTTATCTGCATTCCACACGCTCTTTGACCATTTTGTTTTCTCTTTTATGTTTTGTCAATTGGCAAGAACATTGCACCTCAAGGTTTTGAGGACTTCTCCCAAATCTTTATATTCAGCCATGAAATTTCTGCAGTTCATATTTTACATTTCTCACTAGCTATGTCATATCTCTCAGGGGAGATGCTAAATGTTGATCAAGCATTGATCTTCTGAGATGTGTACCTCTGTCTGGGATCTCTATTTTTCTCAAGAAAAGCATCTTCTTTTGTCACTTATGATTAAATTCTGAGCTATTGTTGACTCTATCTTTTTCCTTATCCCCATATCCAACTGGTTCCTAACAACCATCAATCTTACTCTTTAAGTTTGCTAAGGTATTTAAGACTCCCAGATCACTTTAAAAGCCTTTGAAATAGTTTTGATGCTTTTAATCTCTTTCTCTCTTTAAACTTTCCTAAACACTACTTTTGAATAAATTTTGTATACTTTAGTTTAGGTCAGTGTCACTCAACTATTCAGAAACCTTTGACAGCTTCTCCACCTCTTATCATCTACTTCATTGAAGCAGTTTTAGCATCATTATTAAGGACATTATCTTTAAAGCCAATCTCCCTGGGTTTGAATTCTACCTTCACCACTTATTAGCTGAGTGAACTTGGGCAAATTACTTAACCTTCCTGTGCTCCAGGCTGCACAGTGATAAAATGGAGACATAAAGGCTACTTTATAGCATTGTCAGGATGAAATGAGACAATACCTGCTTACCACAACATAGGTATTCAACCAATATTGACTGTTATCATTTTAGGTCAGTATTCCGAATACTTGGCTTAACATGATACTGTAATTTCCTAACATGCCTCTACCGTCATTGGTTTTTGGTGCCCGTCACAGTGCTTGGTATTTTATAAGCATTCAATAACCACCTATGTGTTTCTCAACTTTGTGTTTTTTGTTCATGCTGTTGCTTTTGCCTGGAATTCCTTTCTCTTTTGCATCTCTAAGTGTTCTCCCATTTGAAATCTCAGCCAGAATTCCCCTCCTCCATAGAGGATTTTCTCATCCTCTATCTAGAGATAACACATATTTTTTCAACTCACAGGGAACCCTAACTTCATTTTTCAATTTGTATTAGTATTACTGTTATCATTATTATTTTGGCTTCCTTTGCTGAATAGGTTGTAAATTTTGTATTAGACAGACAGCATCCAGTTCCTTTTTATCCAGACAACTTCTGGAGTGTCTAATATAGCACCTCCCTTGTGGTAAGGGTCCCATAAATATTTTAATGTAAGTGAATGAATAAATAACCCCATAAATGAAATAAATCTAGAATACAAAATTAAATAGATTCAAAAGTCAGTTGTTAACTCCTTCTAAGATAAGATGAATGAATTGAAACTTTAAATATGAATTTGAAAGGTCAAAATACCTTCCCATAATCATTAAATAATTAAATTTGACTAGTAATAAATATGGAGAACCTCTGGAGTCGAATACTTTGTGAATCTTGAAAAACTGAGAAAGGTATATTTCTTATACCTTAAAGTACCCTTTAAGATAAACCCATTACATTAGAAATAATTTACTCAAGTTACTTCATAAACATTCACCATAGTTATTTCTGATACACAAAAGTATTAATTAGCATTCAGTTGCAAAGTAAAACTAAACAAATAAAAATAGTCCATTGCTTTAAAATGTTTAGCTTTGAGTGGTACTATAAGAGAGCAGAAGAAACTATAGGTGAACATTAATTTACTAGCAAAAGAAGATTCATATAAATAAGATTACTAGACTTCATCAATAAAAGTACTTTTTAAAATAGCATATTAGTGTATTCACAAAACAAACTGGAAAATATTACAACATATAAGACAGTCAATATTTTCAGGTAAAATAGTTATTATTAATTAATTTTTTAAAGATATGTAACTAAATTAAAATGTGGGCTAATGGCATGAATAGTTCCAATAAAAGCAGAAAGACTAATGTTCAAAAAGTAGTCATTTAGACAACCATAAACATTGGCTTTCCACAAAGAAATAAATACAAATATCCCCTATCAAATTAGATATATTAACAACCCAGTGTTGTTGAGAGTGCGGTAAAAAATAGTTATTGTATATATTACTGGAGGGTATAGTAACTGGTAGAGAGTGTGGTAAAAATAGTCATTCCATAAGTTATTAGAGGATATATTAATTGGTAGAATTTCCTCGAAGTAATTTTTTAACACAGATTTTTAAAATGTACCTTTTGAAAGATTAACGATCAGTGGTTTCAAAGAATTAGGAAAGGGAGAGGAATGAATTGGTGCAGCATAAAGGATTTTTAGAGCAGTGAAACTACTCTGTATGATCCTATAATGGTGGATACATTCATTACACATTTGTACAGATTCTCAGAATGTACAACACCAAGAGTGAACACTAATATAAACTATGGGCTCTGGGTGATAATTATGTGTCAGTGTAGGTTTATCAACTGTAATCAATGCACCGCCCTGGTGGGAATGTTGAAAATGGGGCAGCCTATGCCTGTGTAGGGGATGGGATATATGGGAGCTCTCTGTACCCTCCACTCAACTTTGCTGTGAACCTAATACTGCTGTAAAAATTATGTCTATTTTTTAAAAAGTGTACCTTCTCTGTATTTATTCAAAAACATATTGATTATCAGCCAGTGTTTATAGATGCCTGGAGTACAGAACAAAGTCTACAAAATACCAAGTAGATATAATGTCAAGGAGTACAAAGGTTTGAAGAAAATTAAAACAAAATAGGGATATAGACAATACCGTGGGATGCTCTCTGACTTGTGATGGGTGGAGAACAACCCATGGGGTAGATACTATTTGTGGGTAGACTCAACAAAGCGAAAAAGTGAGGCTTGGGGTTCTATGGAAGAGTACTGCAGGCAGAGGGAGTGGTGAGAACAATGACCATGGGTGCACTTGGGAGCAGGCAGCCTGTCTGGGTAATGTGCAGTGCACAGTGGCAGGTGAGATCAGGCAGGGGCCAGAGCCCAGGTGTGTTAGAACCTTGTCCTAGGCTATAGTAAGCACATGGAATTTTTCTCTGAATATAATGAGAAGCCATTAGGATGTTTCTGTTTAGGCATGACATAATGTAATTTCCTTTTTAAAAGTTGCTGCCTGGAGACTAGACTATGAAGGGATCAGGGAAAGGGTAGATGTAGGGTTAGGAAGACCCAATAATATTTTAGGAATCAGAATCCCTTGGAATCTAAGTTTTCCTCTGTTCTGATATTTTTATTTTAATTAAAAACAGGCAAATCTGTTGTCCCTTTGGCTTCTTCGTATCACATCTGGAATTGTGCTTTAGAGTCCTCCCAGTGGTGTATAAATGTTTTCTAGGAATCAAGTTGCAAGAAAAGTCTTTAACCTAATTCCTGCAATAAGTAATAACATTTTTTATCAGAATTTTGTAGATAAGGTAGACAAGGCCCGAAGAGATGGAGTCCTCTCAAAAATCTCAGCACTATTAGATGGAGGAATGAAGATCACAACTAAACTTATCTCTTTCCTCTAGCAATTAGAAATCTTTCCTCAAAGACAACACAGAATACTGACGAAGATAGAGCATTTTGGTGTCTTGATTTTAAAGTGGAGGGGTCTGGTGTAGAGAGTGGGTGTTTGATGCTGGTTGGTGTTACTTAAAGCATCTGTCTGCCCATCATAACTACAGAAATCTATCAAAAAAGAGGAAGTAGTCAAATTCCTTAGGCAAAACCAAATTTCTCACTTCTAGGAAAAAGAACATCCAAAAGATGTTTTGGATATGAAATCACTTTGGAAAATAATATTTTGATGACTTAAGTGTGAACAAATCAGAAACACATGTTTTCAGTTTTCTAGGGAATAATGATTGCTTTAAAATTAACCTAAAGGTGCCAGGTGGAGTTTAGATTTTATTAAGTCTCAAACATTTGGCAAATAGTTCAAGATGTAGGACCCAGTGTGCATCTGGATTCATCTAGTCCTGATATAAATTAGATATCACAAACATGTGTTGAGTTGTGTGGCTTTGATCTCCTTTCAGAAGGGATTGGATTCTCGGACCTAACCTGCTCTCACAAATGGAAGTTAAGTGTGTGCCTGGATTTTCCTTCTTTTCACGAATATTTTCTAACTCATGGGAATACGGATGAACATTTGAAAAGTCAGCTTGGGAGTGTGGTGTGATGAAAACACTTTGATATTTTCATAAATAAGATTTTCAATGATAATAATAAACCTACTCAGGGAACCTTTAAAATTGGAGGCTAACTCTTCGAAGATATTCTTGTTTGAGCAATTATGTATTAGAGTTTTGTGAACATTTCATCATAGTTATGATTCATGGTCATATGAAGTGATGAAGGTTATACATGTATAAGAAAACTCTTCCAATCTCATTCACTGTGATCAAAAAGGAAAAAAACTCCCCCTCTTAAACAAAATACCTCCTTCGACTTTAGTTCACATTGAAATACTGGTTATAAATGGCACAAAACTAACATGATTCTGATTAATGTTATTCAGTCTAAATTAATAATAGTAGGAATTGAGTGAGATTTACTATAATTTATTATCTTATTTTTCCTACAGTTTTAATTTTTCTCAAGTAACCATGTATATGTGTGTGTATGTATGTGTGTCTTTCTAACTTTCTCTCTCTATATATATATATATGTATATATATACATACATACACACACACATTTATAATTTTTTTATAGGCTCCAATAGCCATATTTTTCTAATTTGGTACAGGGAAGCTATGCTATAGAAGGAAGTAGTTACAGTGTCACAGCTGGAAGGGCCAGGCTTACTCCACCTTGATTGAGTTGGATTTCTTCTGTATAGCATCAGGACATTATGGAGCATATCTTCCTTTACTGATCCTATAATCAGCCATTTCTTCCTTGTATACCAGCTGGACCTAGTTTGTTTATCTTAATGGCATCCAACTTCCATTTTTGTCAGGGAAATTTCAAAGCTATTTAGCCTGTTTAATAATTCTTAAAGTGAGAAAGTAAAATTATTTAAGTGAGTTGATTAGAAAGACGTTGATATGGTTTCATGTGATTGATTTTTTTTCTTTTTACTATGTTTTCCTTGGCGGACACCTAAAGAATGAATAGGAACAGAAAGTGTAACATAAATCTTTGGATTAACCTTATCTCTCTTGCAATTTCTTTCTGTAAGTATTACTTAATAATCTATTCTGTGTGTGGCCCTGTGCTACGTATGTTCCTAAAATATGAGACATACTCATCACAAACCATTTACCAGTTTTATAAACTTAAGCTTATTATTCAATTTCTCTGTGATCTAGCTCTCTCATTTATAAGGTGGAGATAATAATATAATTATCAATAAAGTGAATTATCAATGAAGTGATGATAACGTGAGTTCGCACATGAAAAGCACTTACCACTATCCCTAGCATAATGCTTTATTATTATTATTTAAGTGATCTACAGTTCAGACTAAGGTGTATAAAATAACCTGAGAACAATGCAGAAAATATGTTATTGTAGTGAAATGCTGTATTGACTATATCAAACTAGGCTCTACACTGATGGAAACCTAGGTGTAGAAGCTCACTGAAGAGGACTAATAGCTTGGCAGCCACACAAAGATATTAGATCCAAATGCTTTTTAAATGTTTTGAAAAAAATAATTGAGGAATACATTTTAAAGGGACAAGAGTCAATATTGGAAAACCAGTATGGAGACTATTGTAGTTGAGACCTAGTATGACAATTAGAGTAGAAGTAGTGGGTTTAGAGAAAAATGGACATATTGAAGATATGTATTGGAAGTAGAACCTTCAGCACTTGATGGATTACCTATGTCCTGTGAAGATGAGGGAATGTACAGAATCAAGCATGATTCTTCCCCCCATCCCCAACCTTCAAATACATTTTTAGCTTCAAAAATGAAAGATTTGGTGACATATTTACTGAGGAACATTTACTGAGATGGAGGCAGTTGAGGGAGAAATGAGTTCTGGACCCATGAGGTTAATGGTACCTATAATGTGTCAAGCAAGGAACCTGGACCAGAGACAAACAACTGCATGTAATGAGTTGTAAAGGACATGTGAAGTCATGACAGTGAAGTCAATCATAGAGAGACAGGGTTTAGTAAGAGAGGAGAAAGGGACCCAGGACCTCCAACTTTGCAAGACTAGGAGAAAGGGGAAAAGGCAAGGAAGGCTGAGAATTAGTGTTTTGTGGGAAACAAAGATGAGGTGAATTAAGAGGAAAACAAACAAATAAAAACAATAAAAAGAGCTAACCTCTGAAGAGCACATTAAGTCAAGTCTGTGCCTCTCGTATTATTGAATATTAACTATCAAATACCTCTTTACCCTAGTCACAACCAGGAGCTTCATTAACACGAAGCTTTAAAGCAAGGAAGTATGTATTTCAGATAGCTCCCGATTAAAGACAGCCCCTCAATAGTAAAAGTTAAGACAAGATCCAGAGGTCTTCAGATTTATGGTTCCTTGGTTCTCATGTTTTGGATGAAAGACAAGTCACTGTTCCCAATAGAACTTAGAGTAGAATCTCTGCCATAAAATGAGCCAGAACTGTCTTTGAAAACAATGCAGCCTGGAACTTTTTAAGTTCACCCTTCATTCCTACCTCCTGATGACCTATTAAAGGCAGGACAATCAACAAACTCCCAAAAACTATCTGGTGTCATACCAGCCCTTCTGATATTCTCTATCTGCCTTGAGATAGAGAATCAGCAAGATTACAAATAGAAATATGCCCCCATAAGATTGCTTTGCCTTAAAGACAGAGAACTTATCTTATTCATTTCTGCAGTTTTGGCACATAACCAGTACCAGGTAGAGAGCGGAAATTTAAATCAGCATTTCTCAAAAGAGAGAATAAATAAATACCCAATACAGAGTGCTACAGTACTAGAAATAAAATGATACAAAAACATCTCAGCTTCTCTTATGAAAAATTCTTACATCATTTTCATCTATGATATACAGTATTGATATGTTTACTATACTATCAAAATTCCAAAGTCTCTACCTAGGCATCAATATTCTTACAAATCTATGAATCTTCTATCACACATTTTTTTTCCACTAAAGGATGCTATTTTGCTAATGCAACAAAGCCGGTAAAAAGAACTGAGCCCAAACTCTCTAAGACCAAGGGCTATGGTGAGGCTGATCCAGGACATGGTAAGTAGTATATCTTATTTTATTTAAAAATCGATATTTAATAGTCTGTTAGCTGAGCCAAGAGCACACAGGCTGCAGAAGAAACACTTGTAGATTGCAAAGTGATATTTAAAGAAAAATGCAGACTTGATAAGCATTTGCAAGTTTCGTATATTTGGTTTTCAAGAAAAGATGTTGAATAGGCCATTTGATATGTTAGCTGAATGCAGCTGTTTAGATATTTGTTTGGTCTGCTATTGAATTTTTCATTAAAAATATGTGGTTAACAGCAGCCAAACTGATTTGCATGTGTGTGTTTCTGATTTGTTCACTGCAATGCCTCCCGTCTCCTACATCTTAATCACACCCAGGCGCCCGCCCCATTACATTACCAGAAGGGAAGTGATGGACATCCTTTGACTCTCTTCATGACCCCCTGATAATCCTGTTTCACACACAGGCTCCCTGCTGTAGGAAACACAAAAGCTGCCACTGTAGTTTTTTACTTCCAGTCGATATTCTGACAGACTTGATCTAGCAAATTAGTATGCTGTGGTAGGGGCACGACAAAAGACCCTTTTGACACACTCTGAATCAATACCAAGGCCGACAGAGAGCCATTTCACCATAGTTCTGTTATTTTTCCCCTTTTGATGACCCTTTGCTTTTTTTCCCCAGCTTATATGACCTTGTCAGATTTAAAAACATAATGTTAGAGAAGTCATCCTTGCACACACATGTGCACACAAAGACCATGTAGGAGATACTAAAATTCCTAATAACCATGTAAAAGAGAAAGGCAGTTGGTGACGAAATTCAAGTGCCTTTAAAAAAAAATGTTCCTTCTTTCTACCAAAAAGAAAGGGAAAAATAGGAAAATAATCAGACATCTCAAATAGCTGTGTATATTAGAGAATATAGTATAATTAGGCCGGGCTAGTTTTCATTTTATGTTATACTTAGTTACTGCTTGCCTTCAAATTCTAAAACTTGTTAAAATGAAACATAATATAATCTCATGGTTGTTTTATATTTTAAACTGCTCATTAGTTATATTAACCAAGGCCCCTGAGTTTAAAATAGAGAAAATTTTGTTAAATGTTTGAAGTTAAAATCATTAGAAAGTAAACTTCAAATAACTATGGAGAACAAAATAAAGTTATTACCAAAATTAAAATTTTACTTTTTAATATCATGCATTTTTTGGTACAGAATTTTGAATTTTCCACATTTATAGTGTAAGCCATATCAATGTTATATACTACTTCCCACATGTATGATAAAACCTCTCCAAATGTTTTTTATTTTTTACTTAATCCCCAATGTGATAGCACAAATGTTTGCTTATCAAACAAAAACAGTTACGTATTTAGTATAAATGGTGGTCCTCTATTAAATTTAATATATAAGTGCATCTGGTAAAACAGATATTAGGACTTCATCTTATTTTTATCTTCAAGGCATACTTATACACATTATAAATATGAGTTCACTAAAATAATATATATTTATTTACTCTTTATATAGCGAGTGAGAAACTCATGCTATAAAAATGAACTCTGTTGAAATATCTGCAGTCTCTTTTTCTTTTATTGTCATCACAGAACACAAGAAAGTATTTGAAAATGTTTCTCAGTGCTTAATATGTGGATGTTCCAAAGATCAGACCAAAGAAAAATAATAAAAAATAGAGACATTCTCAGGTTTAAAAAATGCTTTACCTCTACAAAGAAACTCTCTCCTAAAACAAGTGCACAGTTGATTTCTAGTGTTTGCCAGGGAGTAGGTACACCACCTATGTGGCACTTCACCACCTTCAAGGACAGAAACCTTGTCATCTCAAATAAAACAACTCTACAGACTCAATTCAGGTATAAGACTGCTAAAGTCAATCCTTTCTGGAAACACAGTGGCAAAATTACCCAAGCTAATTCCAAATCCTTGTTCATTTTTTCTTCAATGAAATATGCTAGGATCTCAAATAGTCTCCAAACCATGCCAGCTTTAGGATAGTATATGTTCTTTTGCTTTATCAGTACGAACATCAGGACATACTGATTCAAGAGCTTTCTAAATAGGGCACACAGTCATATGATACAAGATAAATAGCAATTGTAATGGCATTAATTATATAAATCTTTTTTGTGAAGTCTACATTTGCAGGACAATACAAATCTGGAAATGTATGGTATTCACACTTAAATCAATTATTGTTTAATAAAATTTCTTTTACATAAACCAAGCTATACAGACTTTTGGAGAATAAGTATCTGGTATAAATAATATCTTTATTATTCTAGTTTAGGTTATTAGTTAAGAAACTAAGTAATAGATAAAGATAAGAAAAACAGTATTCCAAAAATGCTGTGTCTACAAGACGCAGGCATTTTTAATTTTCTGCATTTTTTGTTTCAAAAATATTAATAATTCTTAAAAATAAATGAAATGGAAAAAATACTGAGTTCTTTTGGATGTCTGTGGCTTCATGTCCAAACAAATAACACTTCCAATAGCCTTTTTGGATTTCGACTTCCCCAATCCAATGTGCTCACATACACAACACACACACTCATGTGCGCGCGCGCACACACACACACACACCACACATATACTGCGACCCACTGGACTACAGAGACTGTGACTGTGCTGCTGTTAACAGTGGAATGTATCTGAGTAACATGGCACCAAAGTATGTTAGCAGCAACAAATCCCTGTGGGTCTGCAGCAACCTCAATTCTTGCCTCCTCAGAAGGAAGAATTCCACCCAGGGGCAGAAGGCAGAAGGAGAGACTGAGGCAAGTTTTGGGACAGAAGTGAGTTTATTAAAAAGCTTTAGAGCAGGAATGAAAGAAAATTAAGTACACTTGGAAGAGGTTCAAGCAGGCAACTTGAGAAATCAAGTGCCCTGTTTGACCTTTGACCTAGGGTTTTATGTTGGCATACTTTCGGGGTCTTGCATCTGTTCTCCCGATTGTTCCCTAGGGGTGGGCTGTCTACATGTTGCAGTGTCCTGCTACTGCTTGGGAGGGGAGCATGTACTGGAATTGTGCACATGCTTGCACTTGAAGCATTCTTCCCTTACCAGTCGAATGGCCCTAGAATGTATCAGTTAATCTCCACAATTTTGCCTCTTAATGTGCATGCTTGAGCCCACTCGCACAACTCCTGAGATCTTACCAGGAAGCTGCTGATCACCAGTTTCAGTTATTTTCTATTAGGAGACTGCCTTTCCCTGACACTGGCTGCCACCAATTATTATTTTAGAGAAACAGTTAACAACTGTCTGACCATCACCTGATGGTCACCTGACATTCTTGGTGGGGGATAGAGGGAGCCCTCTTGTGCTCTGCTCATACCTGACTAGCTACCTACTGTAACACTGCCATTAAAGGAAACGGTGAAATTCCACTGCAGGTAAGGGAAAACTTTAACTTTAGATGTTGGAATCCAATTACTGGAGAGAGGACTGCTAGAAAACACAAAGAGATGTAAAGAAATGGGAAGGATATAGATTTAATTGTGATCCAAAGAGCAAACCTCTATCATGATAAACGAAGATCTCTACAGTTTTGCTATTGTTTTCTTCTCTGCAGTAGATTTTATTATTTTTATGTTTCCTAGTGCTAATTGATTTTATCTCTGGATTAGCTTTTTTTTTTTTTTTTTTTTTTTTTTTTTTTTTTTCCGGTGCATTGTTATTGCCTTTAAACTACTTATTTAAAGTCCTAGGCCTTGGTGAATAGTTATGAAAACTTTCAGTCCAGCCTAACTTTTGTGTTGTAAAGTTTTTTTCTTTAGAAAATAATCTGTGGCAAATTCATCAATTTTTTGTTTCTAAAGTTTTCCTCATGTAACTTCAAACATCACTCACATACTTCAAGTAACTGATTTTACATTAAAATTGAGCTCACAGGAAAGGAGTCATTTACCTGGGCAGGTGGATCTCCTGTCTTTTCAGTGTCTTCATTAATGCTGTACAAGCTTTTTGGCTAAACAACTCTTCATGTTGCAACAAAACCCAATGACCTCTTTGAGGTGGCTTGAGGTCAGAGGAGATATTATCTCTACTGTATAAAATAGTCTTTTCAGTTATTGTTGTGTCTCTTTTCCATCTATACAAATCATTATTTGTACGTGACTTTGTCAGAGGTGTTTAAACCACAGCGACTCCATCTTGAAAAGGGGCTGAGTAAAAGAAGTCTGAGACCTAGTGGGCTATATTCCCAGGAGGTTAGGCATTCTTAGTCACAGGATGAGATAGGAGGTTGACACAAGATACAGGTCATAAAGACCTTGCTGATAAAACAGGATATATTAAAGAAGCCAGAAACTGGCCAAAACCCGCCAAAACAAAGATGGTGACAAAAGTGACCTCTAGTCATCCTCATTACTCATTACACATTAATTATAATGCATTAGCATCCTAAAAGCCATTCCCTCTAGCACCAGGACACTTTACAAATGCCATGGCAATGTCCAGAAGTTACCCTATATGGTCTAAAAAGGGAAGGAACCTTCAGTTCCAGGAAATACCCTCCTCTTTCCTGGAAAAGTCATTAATAGTTCACCCCTTGTTTAGCGCATCATCAAGAAATAACTACAAGTATACTCAGTCGAGCAGCCCATGCTGCTGTTCTGCCTATGGAGTATTTTGCATTCTTTTACTTTCTTAATATACATGCTTTCACTTTATTATATGGACTTGCCCTGAATTCTTTCTTGCCCAAGGTCCAAGAACCCTCTTTTGGGGTCTGGATTAAGACTCCTTTCTGGTAACAATTTTAGAGGCATTTCTCATTATTTAAGTAAGAGAAAAGTTCAAACATAAAATGCTTGAATCAGATATAGTCTTTGCTGAAGAAAATATCTATCTAAAACTGAAGAGCATGATAAGATAAGAACATTATTTTCTTAAAAATAAATCATTATAATCTGGCATGAGATTTGAAAGAATAAATGTTAAATATTGGAACTATTTCTTTATACACAACATTAATGTACATACCAAAGTTCTTACACAATGAATTCCTGATAATTTAGCAACATTTTATCCATTTGTTTTTTAGCTAAGCCCCCTTTTATTTTTTGAAATACTGTCTGCCTCCTCACAACTTCATTTCCTTCGAGGTTTTTACACCAATGCTAGACAAGTGAAGGTAGAGAAAAAAGTAACAAGGCAGTTATCTATGCAGTGATTTTTTTCATGATCATCTTTTATTCTACAGTTTTCAGTATAATAAAAACATTGACATATTAAGGTAGATGACTACATAATTTAGGACTGAATGAGCCTAATATAATACAAATAAGACTTGTCAGAGATGTTTAAGTAATTACTATGAAATACCGTAATTTTCAGGATTGAAAAACAATCCATAAGGAACATTACCATTGGTGGAAAAGGAAGCTAAACAAAAGAGATAGAATAAAGGTGATATCAAGGTGTATACTGACATGGATTATAACCTACTTGCTAATGATTTCTACGTGGTGGTTCTATCTTTATCCTATTTGACCTGATACCTGTTAGGGTCAACCCGACCAGACCATTCCCTTCTCCTCCCACAGGTCTTACAATACAGTCTCTTGCACTCTCCACGCAGCTACCCCAGGGCAAAAGACAACCTTCCCCTTCCCTGACCCCTCCAGTAACTGCTTGTCCAGACAGTTACGGGATGTGGTTAACATGTCTGTTAACCTTGCATAACAAAACTGGCAAAAAACATCTCCAGGATGCGGTCAAGACACCTGCACCCGCGACTCAGCTCCCCTACCCCAACTCAGCCCTCCTGCACACCCAACTCAGTTCCCCTACTCTGACCCAGTTCCTCGCCATATAAAGTCCTGCTGTAGTCTGCAAGCACGGCTGCCCCTTCTGCTTTTGTTAGGAGGTAACCCGGCAGGACTGACAATAAATCAGCTTGCCTGAACTTGGGTCTACTGGCCTCATGCCTTCCTCAGCTGTCCTTCCAATTATCCCTTACAATATGTTGGACCTTTTCTATTGCAAATATCTTTAACTTGTAAAGTGATTACAAATTTGGGGAAAATGCCACAAAAATGCCATTAATATCTTCATGGCTTTGAACCAACTGGGGTAATATGGCAAGAGTCTAAGTTCAATGTTTAATGCTACCTTCAAGTTTATTATTCCTCTAACTATCACTTCAGTGAATCCTTCAGAGATTCGGAAGGCAAAAACATGCATGCAGAGCTATTCTATTGTGCAAATTAGGCAAGTCTGGTTTGTCTGGAGCACCATTAGCTGGTGCAAAATCCCACTGATGCCTCCCCAAAAGGACAGGAAACACTCTGTGAACTGTGAGTAAAAGCATATAGAGGGATGTAATTCTCTTCACCACCACAAGCCGTGGTGGAGACATAGGGAGAACTGGTCCAGACAGCATTGTGATTAGAAATGGCTGTGGGCTGTTAGGTGGACAGGTAAGCCACAGTACTTGGTGGTCCTGGCTGGAAGAACCATAGTGTTGTGTCTTGTCCAGATACAATGGAGACAACAAGAAGAGCTGAAGTCTTGGAAACAAAGGAGGAGGAATTCTCCTGGTGAGAGGTGCCCCAAGAGTAAGAGAGTTCATTTTCCTGCTGGTTCCTAGTACCACTGCGAGGGAATTCTCCAGGGTCTTTGAAGATGACAGAGAAAATTTCTGGATGAAGTGAAGTACCCTGAGCCCTACTCAAACTTCTCCTTAGGAAAATGTCAGGCAACTCTAATTCATGTGTTTCTACTTTGAAAGAAGGAGCTTAATCAGGGGCATTTTGCAGTAAATCTCTTCATTTCACTCAGAAGGACACGAATGTGGAGTACATTGTTCTGGGTGTCAGACAAACAGACAGTGCTCTCTTGACTCTCAGACTCAGGTAACTGCATGAGTCTTTGCTTTCTTGCATTTGAGAGATGGAGAGGGCAAAATCGGAAGAAGAGGTCAAATGCATTGATTGAAATTAGAAGTCTGAATTATTTTTGTGTGCTTATCTAAGGTCCATATACCTATTAAATACCATGAAAATAGTATTTATTATGGCTCCATGAAGAAGTACTAAGTTAGATTTTCTCAACAAACATTCTCTATCCTTAAGCAGCACAGAAGTAAATATGTGAGTAAATTAAGACTAATTTCTACTTTAGAATCTGTAATTCATCCTTTTTTCTCCTTAGATAAAGACCCTTACTCCTTGCAACTACACCCTTTAAAATCACAATCCTATAGTGTTCAGGGTTTGTTTGTTTTTTTTAAGATAACATCAAATTATAGAGGACTATTACAGTATAAAATGTATTCATTTGGATTAATTGATGTATAACTGTGAAGTCATCTAATTTTATACAGTGCCATGGAAGAACTTGAAAACATACAATTTAACTGACTAACATTTCATATTTTTAAGATTGAAGCTGAAAAAGGTGAGTGCAGGAAATCCCATAAGAATTGCGTATTTCACGAAGTGGCTTTCACTATTACCAGCCTCTATTTGCTCTTCTTAATCCTTATGGTTTAGTTCCTGTTCTTTTTCTTCTCTCTTGTTTTCCCCTTTGGATTCTAAACACTTACAACTCTAAAGATTATCTCAGTGCAAATGTTTTGAACATCTATATTCTAACAATCTAGACCTAAATGTCTAAGCACATGCCGCATAATTCAATACACCCCAAACTGAATTGACCTCCTTAAGCCAGAAACAATGCATTCCCTTTTGTTCAGGCTAAAAATATCAGGGTCATCATCAACTCTTCTCTCTTCCTTATGTTCCTATCTGTTGAGACAAAACATTCTACTTACATTACCTCTTTCATATATTTTACTTCTGTTTATCCATCGCAATTTCTACCAACACAGTGTTTGTTCATGTTCTCCTTACCAGCAACTCTGAGTATTTCAAGCCTCCTCATGGTTAGTCCTCTCTGTCTTCCACACTGACATCAAAATTATTTTACTGTTGTTTTCTGATTGTATTATTGTTCTGCTTAAAAACCTCTAATAACTGCTCACGGGACAAAGAATCAAGTTTGCACAACTCTTTGCCATCTAATCTCATTCTACTTTATTACCGGTAATGTTTTTATGTGAATGTCCTCCCGTATCTCTAATGCCTGGATTCATAGCCACAACAGGATGCTCGCTACTTCTGCAATACTTGCTTCCAACGCTCCAGTGCTCTTACTCACAGTGCTTTATATTCACATAGTAAATTATCAAAGACTTACCTATTCTCGAAGTTCAGTTCATACATTATCTCCTCCTCAAAGTGTTTAAAGTTTCCACATTTAGAAATATTTTTAACTTTTCTTATAAAACATTCTGCCTTGTGTTAACACTAAATATATCTTTCTCCTTAAGTCATTCTTGGTCTTGCATTACATAGCATAGGCATCAACGGTGTCTGCTCATTTGAATTGTTCTCTAAGAGGCATTAAGCCTGAGAAAGAGGAAAAACTTGAGTGACGCATATCTGTGAAAACAGGCTGAATTCTCTATTTCATAGAATTCCTTCTCTCTCTAAGTCTTCTGCAGAACTCAGCCTCTTTTGCTCTTGCTGCTGAGTGTAGTTGTACTCTTCCAATTAATGTGGCCTCCGTTTTCTTTTTTTGTCAACAAGCTAAATTTTGACAAAATTTTGGGGCCATATTTCCCAAGGATCCACCGAATCCTTCCCTGTAAACTTCTCTGGGTTTTGATTTTTCTTCAGTTTCTAAGAAAACATGCACTAGAACAAAGTGCACCCACACTAGTAATTTTTATTTCTCTCTCTAAGTTCCTACATATTATCTCCACAAAGACTTAATCTTTCTTGGATTCTACTTACAGGATAAGTCAAGGTGTGGTAGAATATTCAGTGGTAATTTGATGACAGGCACCAGGAGTCAGAGCTTTAGTTTTTAGGAAATTTTACTCCTGACCAAATAGGATTAAGGCTGTTTAAAAATGTAATTCATTTGGATTTCCTTTTTCTTTCAGACACCTGCCTATTTTGTCTAGGTGAAAAACATATGACTTGCTGCAGGAAAAAAAAAAATAACTTAGTTTATGTCTGGTATAATTTTTTAGTTTAAAAGGTTAGAATTTCACAGTGAAAAACTGTTTTCAGAAACTAAAACATAAAGGACAACCCGATTGCAGAACCGTAGCTCCTTACTCTTCAGTCAGTGAAACTGAAATTTTATCCAAAAGCTTATAGAAATGTGCAACTTTGTCTATTGCCATGAATCTTAGCTAAATAAAACCCCACAGCCTTTTACAGGACATTCCACAGCTGAGAGTAGAGTTCAAGTGAAAAGACAGCAGTGGCTACATGGTAAGCCTGACCCAGCAGAATGAATTGGCCACGTGCTTATTTGATTCCTCATGTTTCTTCTCCGATTTGAGCCCCTTTTCTAGTCTAGATAAATGTTCATACCACTCCTCAACAATCTTCATCCCCATGCTATTTTATTTTATTATTATTTTTTTATTTTTTCGAGATGGAGTATCTCTCTGTAGTCCAGGATGGAGAGCAATGGCACCATCTCAGCTCCCTGCAACCTCTGTTTCGCAGATTCAAGCGATTCTCCTGCCTCAGCCGCCTGAGTACCTGGGATTACAGGCACATGCCACCACGCCCGGCTAATGTTGTATTTTTTGTAGAGATGGGGTTTCACCATGTCAGGCTGGTCTCGAACTCCTGACCTTGTGATCTGCCTGCCTCAGCCTTCCAAAGTATTAGGATTATAGGTGTGAGCCACCACGCCCAGCCCACATGCTATTTTAAAAGCCTTGTTTCTCACTATTGAAAATATACTTTATCCAAGATTTTTTTTACAGGTAGTTATTTCATTTTGAAATATAATTACTGTTTTTTAATAAAAAATAAGATTATTATAAAAGTAGGTAGAAAATACTTGGTTGTCTACAGACTACCCTCTACTTTCTTTTTTCCCTAAAGAGAATTTTGAGTTTTTTCAAGCACTTATTCTTCTCCAAAACCGTGTGTCTCAGGGAAATCTGACTCCACCCCCAGTGCTGAGGCAGGTCTAATGAGTTTTAGGATTATCCTGTTGTTTGCTAACCATGGCTGAGAAACGAGAATGTGAACACATTTTGGTTGATGAGACAGAGAGAGATACTGCAGAGGAGTGTGTGGGAAGTTTCCTCAATTTAGGAAAAGAGAAGCACAGGATGCCTTTCTTCTTCCTCAGGACATCGCCACTGTATGAGATTCCTGCCACTGCTCTTGCTGTCTCCCTCAGGATAAAGACAAAACCAAAGATGGTGGAGAGGGAGGATGGAAGCATTCTGCTCCTGAATGACAAATTGAAGTAGCTGGCTCAGCCATCAGCCCAACCTCTGGGTTACTGTTCACATGGCAGAATGCATTTTCTTCTTGTTAACAACTGTTTTAGTCAGCATAGGCATTGCAGAGAAAAATATCCTAACTGATGCAATGGTGCATAGAATTCATGTCCTAAAGATATACATAGAATATTCATGCTAATTGCATTCACTACTCTTATCTTCAGTGCCCATCTCAATGCCCAACTTCTACCAAGAGAGAAAATCTCCTGAAAACTTTATGGTTTAAATTACCTCTTTATAGAGTGCAAATCTGCGCTGCTACCACGGCTCCCAATATCTGGTAAACTGGAACTATGAAGAATTGACATTTTAACAGGGAAAACAGAGCAAAGGCTTTCAACTCTAAGATATAAAAGAGCAGCTGGGAGAGAAGGGCAGAATTGCAAGAGCAGCATTATCTGTTTCAGGTTTACCTGCAGGCAAACTTGACAACCAACATAGGTTTACATGTTTATTTATGTACAACTACAAAGGGAGCCTTTTAAATTCCAAGGAACAAGCACTGTGCTCTCTTTGATACCACATTTATTCAACATATCTTAGCTGAAGGCACAAGATATCATTATAGCCATGGCATATGTCAGACATACCTCTGCAAGCAAAGAGTTTACAAGTGCAGTGTAAGAAGATAGAGACCTGCAGTTAATATGGGAAGATCATGGAGGTGGTGTGGACAACAACGCCTCTTCTTTAAAGCCACCCCACAATTATAGGGATGGATGAGAAAACTGCTAATGGTAACAGCCATTCTGCTACATACTATGAAATCAATAATAATAACAACAACAATAAACACGTTTATTGAGTGTTTGCTACACTCTAGGCACAGAACTGATTTGTTACCATGTCATTTGACTTTCACAATTGATCTCTGTGGTAAATACTATTATTTTACCCATATTACAGATGATAAAACTGAGGCACAGTAAAATTAAATAATATTCTCATGACATCACAGCCTCTTCCTGGTCCTACTGGCACACAGGCAAACAAAAATTGGTAGGTAACCTCAATTCCATACCCACGGGAGAATTTTACTGCTGTACAATTTCCCAGAAATTGGATTGACAGGGATGGGAGGGCAAGGTGGCACTGGCAAATTTAAAAGTCTGTATATCTTGTAACCTTGCCCTTAAAGAATTCTCAATCTAATGAGAGAGTAAAAGTATTTAAACAGGAAAGAGGTACTAATGATACCAAATGATGTGTTACATAGTTAAAAGCATTATCATACCAAGTGATTCACAGCACGATATCTACAGGTGAAAGGTACCTATACTTCACCTTTGAATGAATGGGCCCAAGATCAGACACATTAACTAAAGTGACTCCTTTCTTCAATGTCAGAATAAGCAGTGTCTAAGAAATGTGATAAATAGTGCTTGAAATAGATTGGCACCAGAAGGCCCCTGACATCTCAAGATTCATTTTCTAAGGATGCGTTTCCCATATTTCTCAAAAGTGACAGAGATAAATAACAGAACACAGTTCCATAGGATAGAAGCACAAAATCCAATACATGTCCTCTCCTCGGTGGTTCCATGCCTCACTCTCCACAGTACTGGGTTGCCGTCTCCCCTGTCCTCTACCTGTTAAAATTCATCCCATCCAGTCCAAAGAACAGGTCTAAGAAGTCTGCCTAGATCCTGGTTTTGACATGAACTCTTTTTCCCCTGGATTTCTTCCATTCTTTGTGCTTCTCTAATGCCCCTTATCTTTTCTATTTTGGGTTAGAGCTATTTGTTCACATAAGCTAAAAGTTTCCTTCCTCGTTATTCCAGCTTCTCTGGCAGCTAGGGTTCAGGAATGTGATGTGGACCCAGACAATAAGTTGTGCTGGCCCAAGATTTTGAGTCAAGGATTCATGACACGAAAAAGTAGGAATAGCAGGGAATTCATTCTGCAGACAGTGACAACAGTGACTGCCGTGGAAGCCTCTCCAGGAGTGGTGGTCAGGGTCTGGAGCCAGCGGTGGTGGCAGGGCACACTGTGCATTCTGTGACCAGCAGCAATGATAGTTGTGTCTTTATGGTATAAGGTTTTTTTGTTGTTGTTGTTGTTGTTGTTGTTGTTGTTGTTTGTTTAAGACGGAATCTCCCTCTGTCGCCCAAGCTGGAGTGCAGTGGTGCAATCTTGGCTCACTGCAACCTCCGCCTCCTGGGTTCAAGTGATTCTTCTGCCTCACGTCCCAAGTAGCTGGGACTACAGTCGTGCACCACCATGCCCGGCTAATTTTTGTACTCTTAGTAGAGAGGGGGTTTCACCATACTGGCCAGGCTGGTCACAAACTCCTGACCTCGTGATCTGCCCACCTCGTCCTCCCAAAGTGCTGGGATTACAGGCATAAGCCACCATGCCCAGCCTATGGTACACATTTTGTAACATGGTTTGTCTCTTCATCTGGCTGACCATAGCTTTCTTGTCCATTCCAACTTCTAGTCCTCTATTTTTCCTACTACCACACCCTCTCTTGTAACCCAGTACTTTTTCAAGACATTCCTGTACTGTTCCAATTATCCAGAGATAGTTTCTATTACTTTATCCCAAGAACTCTGGCAGATATATTCACTTAAATTACTGTTTTCTTGTTCTGCTCTTGCTAAAGAAGGAGTTTTCAAATACCATCCTATGTATGATACACTTCATAACCACAAGGACTGGTGCTATGTCAGTTACCTGTCACCAATGGGAACCTACACAGGTTGTGTAGATGAGAAATGGATATTTGCTGTAATCAAAAAGATTCATAAATCTGTATTATAATTAGCCTCTTCCATGTTTTCATGTCCTTGACCCCTTCCCATCTAAAAGATGGAGAAAATAATCAAATGCTAAGCTAGCTACAGCATTCTCTAGATGCTGGAGAAGAAAGTGTCTCATTCTTTACTCTTAACCACTCAAAGTTTGATAATAAGTGCAACTTTTTTCTCCTTAGGAGGATTATTCTGAGTATCTTGACTACTAAGTTTTTGTATTAAGGCATGAGATGTACAAATAGTTTGTTAAAAGGGCAAATGGGCATACTTCAGTGAAGTGTTTATACTGAAAACTTTTTTATTTGCTACATTTGTGATGGGACTGCCTAACATATTTTGATTACTCTTTCTTTAAGCATTCTTTACCTAAATTATCTCACTAGATCTTTAAACCAAGTCCAAGAAGTAATTTGTAAAGCAAAAGTCCAGAAGACACTGTATTCTATCTTTGTGAAAAAGTGTTGCTTTCTAGGTTAAGTGGTTAGCCTCAGGCCACCCAAACTAGTTAGTGAAAAGCCAGAACTAGGCTGTGGTCCTTTGACCCTGAGGAAGTTGTTCCATTAGACTTAAAGGATTGAAATAAGCTCATCAGTCAATCAATGTGTCTAACAAGTATTTTTTTAAGCCTCTGTAGGGTCCTTAACATTGTCCCAACCCCTACCACTTGAGATATAGGAAAAAACCTTTAATACGGTCACTGACTACGAATATCTTACTCTTCAAATTATCTCTGTGTAGAGAGTCCAAGCAGACTCTAAAGTGGGGGATAAGGACAGAGAAGAAAGAGCGGGCAGAAATCCTCAAATATCTCATTTCTGCAGAAAAATAATAGAGATGACTATCAGCAGGTTCCTTCTACTTTTTTGGGCATGTAAATACATAAAGTCTTAAATGTGGCAATAGAAAGAGCCCAGTCTAAGCAAAATTGTGCATTTTGAGGAATCTCTCTTCACCACACTTTTAGGGTTGTTTTCTCTCTTTGGCAATCTCCTTGACTTCCTCTTCCTTCTTCTTCATGCTTATCTCTCACTGCATTCCATTAGATCCTGGGAAATTATTTTCTAAGCTTTTTTTTTTATAGTAAGTTGTTAAAAATTGATAATGATTTAATATGTTACCTGTCCCGGGAGAGCTTTCAAAGCCTTAATGAGGAAGACAAATTACACAGGACCAAAGACATCTTGTTAGTGAATGCCTCTCATTTGAATATATATTTACTCTTCACCCAAGAGCATGTCTGTGTCTACTAAAGATGCTCACATGGATCTGCACCTTGAGTAGTCAGTTCTCTTTCTGATTCTCATTGGCACATTTCCCTTTATTCCTGTTCAGCTCCTGTGTCCTTGAGCAATCTGTCTCATATCTGCAGTCACACTTGGCAGCTGCTCTACAAGGTTGTCAGAAATTGAAATATAGGTCATGCTTCCAGCAAGAGCATCAGGGCGCATGGTTTGTCCTTTGAATGGATCCAGGGCTAGCTTTGTACTTGCTTGCAGTGTCGAATGTACCATGGGGTTGTTGGATTGCCTTAAGGGCTCTAGTCAGAAGGTTATGGAGCTGATTTGACTCTGACACTATTGTCTTTTGTTACTGATTTAGTGACTGGCTGTTTTGCTGAGATAGCAATAAATTCTTGACCCCTCTGAGAGCTTTACTTGCCATATTATTTCCCAAGTTAGAAAGGAAGAAAGGAAATATAGTCTTGTGATGAAAGATTTGTTAAAAATCTTCCTGCTGGCAATATGACTGTTAAGAATTATTGTGGGAAAAGATTTTAGCAAACAAAAATTTGAAAATCACAACAAGCTATACATATTTCTTGGTAGTCACAAAGGAAAAAGCAAGATTTGTGTTGTATTTTATCTGGAGAATTTCTGTTTCCAAGCTCGTGTCTATAGATTGTTTAATCATAACCTAGATCAGTGCCCCATACTCAAAAATTAAAGAATGACATCTATATCTTTATATGTATAATATAGATGTATATATAATATACCTCTATATGCACATATACATACATCTTCATATACAAATAAGTATGTATGAAATGACTGCCTCCCCATGTGGTAAAACTTGCCCTTTAAATATTACTCCTGTTTTCAAAATTGAAGAATTAATGTATTCAGATATTTCCTCTTTTTACCCCCCTCCCCATTAGAATGCAATATACATGCCCAAAAGTCTTCATATCCTTCCATATTTGGGCTCTCCTAGTAGTAGTACACCTGCTGAATTTTGGCCTTTCTGGCTTGAATTCTATCCAACCAACAATAGTCATTAAACAAAACCAGCAACACTGCTTAAACACTCCACAGTTCAAAATGTCCTTGTTCTTAATTTTTGGTTTGGTCTCCTCTCATCATATTTTTATCCATATACGCAATTGGTTCTCTGAAAACCTCATGTATTTAGAAACTTCTCTGATTTTCTGTCTTAAAAATTCCCTTCTTTCTTTCTCCTTCCTTTTTCATAAAGAGACTATAGTTTTGTTGTTCTGGCACATTTAGCTCTTTGCTCATATGTCCATTCTCACCTATATCTTCATGCCTGCAGTGCAGGCTCTTCTGACTTAAAAACTTTAGGTGGTTTTAACTAGATGTTTGTTAAATAGGAAAGTGGTGTCCTAATTCTATTTTCTATTACCTATTGCATTTATTTATTTATTTATTTTACCATTTTCTTTCATTGGCTGCCAAGATTTGGCCTCTGTTTTATCTTCTTCACCATATCTTTCCATTTTATTTCTATTTTTCATTGTCTTTTAATTTTCAGAAATCTTTTCTTTTCAAATATAATTTGCTTTCACTAGCCTTCAAAATGTGTGGAAGCCATACATAATCGTTAAGGAAAAAACTAGCACAAAATCTGTTTGACCAATCTTGCTTTGTCCTCTAATATTGACTTACAAATTTCCCACAGGTTTGCCTTTGATTCTACTTCTCTTATTTTTCATTCCTGGATTATTGCTACATTGTCTTCCTTTCTAAATATTTGCCATTTCTCACTGGGTCATCTGTCTCTTCTCTACCATCAATAGTGTCTCCCATTTGTACATTTTAATTTTTTGTTTTGTCCAATTAATGCCTTGGTTCTTCTAATAATACCTGCCATATTTTCCAAATTTAGAGTTCTTCCGTATCAAGTATGTCATCCACAGAAATTGTGCCTAAACTTAGCCCACAAATCATTAGCCTTTGATGATAATTATTCTTTCCTCAAAAATATGAAATGACTTATTTTAAGGTTGGCATATCTGTTGAGCACACATCTAAGAAAAATCTGCATAAAGAGCCAATGTGCCTTTCTCCTTCTGGCATATAAATTTCATTTCTCAACCCACCATTGAGTAAAAATGTACTGGTCATATTAGTGCATGATCTTTATATATTTCGGTGATCTCATGGGGAAAAATCTTGGCTGATCAATCAAAATCCTTTCTTTATTGATATATAATTGACATCCCCGCACCTCTAGTCCTGAACATAGTCTACCAAACAGCATCTGTTTTCCACTCGTTTTACCATTCTGGTCTATTATACCTACTGATATTCTTTTAGATCTTTCAATAAGAGCCATTCCCAATGCTTTTTAAATTAGAGTTTAACATTAGCAGTCCTAAGTTTTGGTCATCTTTCCTCTCTCTTTTAACACATACGTTTTTATTAACGTTTCAAGTTTCATTTTGCTTTCCCTTTTACTCATAATTTCATTCAATTATCTTCAACCACATACTGCTTAGAGATACTATCCTAGTGACAGAAAGGAATGTAAAAACAAATCAGACACAGATTTTGTCTTTAAGATCTTATAATCTGGTAGCCATTTTTAAGCACAGAAATTAGAAAGGTATCATCTATTCATAACTCTAAAACAAGGTAGAGGGTGACAAGTACCATAAACATTTCCAGATCAATGGCTGGGAGGATTATACAACTACCATTGGTTTGTTCAAGTTGTGCTCAAAACACATGCAGCAGTCGTCTCTGAGGTTAGCAGACCAAGGAACACTTCCCAGCTGCAGTTGCTTCATGCTGCTGATTTCATTTCTTGAGCAGTGATGCCCACTGCTAAGTAATTTGTGTCATCATACTTTGGTTGATGGATACCCAGAATTAGCCCATGTCATTTCTCAATTCTTCAATTCTCCATTCGCTTCATCCTTATCCACCGTGTGGTGTTTCTGCTTTAAGTTCTGCACTGTCAACAACAACTTCACTCTACCTTTCTTCACTCTCAAGGGTAGGCTACTCTCTTGCCTGAATGTATGATTCACTTATAGATGAAGCTGACTTGATATGCAGAATACTGTTGTCTAAATAAGGCGGGTATTTTTATGCCAGTTTAATAATAGCTAAGATACTTGAGACAGAGTGTATGTCACGTCCTTAAGGTTATATAGTTGCTTAGTGAAACAAATGAGATTCACTCTGTCATTAAAGATGTGTTTGCTTTTGCACTGTGCATCAAAATTCAAATATCTTTCTAGGAAGAAGTAGTAGAAAACCTAAAGCCTTGAAGATGAGTAGGACTAAAAGGAAGAGAAATATTATTTCCTAACAATTGGTTTTATAACAGGTATACTTTATAACAATAGAGAGATAGAGATATCATTTAATTCAAACAGCAACACTGTGAGGTATTAATGTCTCCATTTTTACAGATGAAGAAAATGAGACCTAGACAAATTTTATTCATAACTAGCATTTATTAAGCAGGCACTGCAATTGATATTATCTACATTATTACATTCAACACTCAACAATAAAACTGTATGAAAGGAATGTTATTCTCATTTTACAGAGAACAAAACTAAGGTTCAGAGTGTGTATCAAATTTGCTTGATGCAAAATCTTTCATTACTTTCATAATTGTTACCCTTTCATTTTCTTTATTTTTCCCTGAAATTCTTATTAGCTTAATACTTCTTTATATGAATGTACTCAACTTGTCTGTTATATTTTTTCTCATTTTCTTTGCCTGTTTAGCTCTAAGTTCTAAAACATTTCCTCAATGTTGTCTTTCAAACTCTTTATTGACCTTCTTACATTGTCAATCTTGTTTTTATTTACCAAGATCTTATATTTTTTTGTATAGTTTTTTTGTTTAATAACATTATTTGCCTGTTTTGTGGTTGTAATACATTCTAGGATCTCTCTGTGGATATGAGTAGAATTTTCAAAGATCTTTCCTGAATTATTTATAACCTTTGGAGTTAGTAGCCTTATTTATTCATTTTGGATTTTCTTTTTCATAATGTTAAATGTCATCAAATTTCATTCATCTTAGTTCTCTTATGTGTTACAAATGTTTGTCTAGTGATTACTGACTTTCTGTGATTGTATAGAATAAAGACATAGACTAATAAAATATCTAGTACAAGTTCCCTTTTCTAATACATAGGCAGCTCTATGATCCTACAAGTCCTCTCCATTGAAGTGGTTGGTTGCCTGGGGGTTCTGTGTATGTGAACTGAAAATGTCACTTAATAAACTTACCTTTAGTTAGCATGGATATAGAGAAAGCCCTTCTTATGCTAAAATAAAGAGGTTTTCACTCTAGGGCTCCAATACCCTCCAGAAGTCCTAGCTTCTCTGAGACAGATGGTTCACTTTCTGTAGAGAACAGTTGTCCATTTCCTGCCTCAGGGTAAACAGAAGACAGCCAGTTAGTTTGGGTAAAGGAGCTGAGAGAAAGGATAGAGAGATGACCAGAGCAACTGCTCTGGAAGCAGTCCGTCAGTGAATCACTCTGCTTTCTTCTCCTCCACTCATTCCTGATCTCCCTATTTGCCAAGAGAAACTGTAGGTCTTCTCAAGGATTCTGTTGGAAAGATATATTCTCACATATGTGGCAAGACTTATCTTCTGTGTATTCTGGACATCAGATTCTTCCAACTTCTTTTATTCAGCAAGTCATTCTTATTCATTTGATTCTTCCAGAAGAAAATTACCTATGCTTCTCCTCTCTAATGACTCCAACCCCCATTTCATCTATTTTTTTTTTCTGAATGTACTTCCTTTTGAACTCACTGCTACCATTTTGATGACATGTTAGAAAAGAAAGGAGGTCATACCTTGAGCTCATCTTCGTCTTTATTTTGAACTGAAACAACTTTAAAGTGAAAGGTGAAACGTAAAAATCAACGAAAAAAATACTTTTGTTTTGCCTACATTGAAGTTTGCATTAAGACTTTGAAAAGGGGAATAAGAAAGCCACTACAGTAGCAAAACAGTTCAGTTCAGGGTGTTGATTTTAAATGGCTTTCGCCCAGATGACCAACTTAGATAAAATCACTCTTAATTAATAACGTATATTAATGCTATAAGGGCATATATCCTAAGGTTATTTGTTGTCAAGTCTATATTACTTCAGAGTACAAGCAATGCCTTTCAAACTAAATTTCTATATGTGACATAAATTTTATTCTTTTGAAGCTTGCCATTCTGCAAACATTTATGCAAATTCCCAGGTGCACTCTAAAACAGCAAATAAAAGACAAGCAGCTCACAATCCAGCAATCCCAACTGAGGCAGGGCTACGTGTGCCAAATAGAAGCCACAGTTGTGCCACCATTTTCCTCCTTATCAATGGTTTAAATTATTCAGTTCAAAACTTGTTTTCATTTTGGAAATAAACCAATTGTTGGACATTCTTGACACATCATTCCATTTTGATAATTATAAAGACTTTAATGTGTAACATTTTTAGGGTCTATTCAATTAACTTGATAATTTTTAGGTAAATATTGGTATACTTTTTAGTAACATACTAATACAACTTGCTTCCTCAGTTCTACTCTTAAATGCATCAGTTTTACCCAAATTCTGAGAAAGATGGATTCACACAATCTTTTGGCCTTATCTTTTAAGAATCCTATGAGAATAGATTAAAGCATTCATCATGCATCACAGTTCTCAAGTTAAATTGTGAGATAACACATTGAGAGGAAAACATTTAAATGATAAATAAAATGTTTTAAATTTTTAATTGCTATTTTATTAATAACTTTCTCTTACGTAATTTTATTTGTACACAGAGTCAGCAAGTTGATACTGATCAATCAAATGTTCTTAGAATCCTGAAGGTCAGAAAGATCCCTTGAGCAGCCTGACCTTGGCAGTTGACCCTGGCATATAGCGTCATGTAGTTCCCAATGAAGATAAGAATCAGAACACTTTCTTTTTCATTGAGCCATATTCATAAAAAGCAGCAACAACAACAGGAAAAAGATGATAAATGAGTGAATGAAGAAATGAATGACTTATTTGTGGAGGAGGTAAACTACACTGTCAGTAGAAATGATCATAGGTTCTCTCAAAATTATTTCTTGGTAGTTGTCCCTGTGTGTTTAAAATTAAAAACAGGAAAATAATTACTACCTTTTTTGGGGTAAGATATTTAAATCCCAATCAAATATTATCATATGATAGTAACATTTCAATTCAATTCACCTTATCAGATTAGAAAATTATTCACCAAACACAGCTTACAAAATATCAATTTACCATCTTTCTTCCTGACTGTGTTTTATTTTTTATAGTCTCTCAGTTGGAGGCATCGCTGTCCACCAGGAGGCCTTCAAGTTAGACACCTAGATGTCATCCCTGTCATGTCTGGTTCTTACCTCTCACATAAATCATTCATTGGACCTACAAGTATTTATTGAGTGCTGCTTGTGTCAGGGGCTATTCAGGTGGTAGATTTGGAGTAGTGATCAGAATAGGCAATGTCTTTATTTCTCATAGAGTTTGCCTTCCAGTCAGAGCAGTTAAAATAAACAGATATGCCAGATGCTAGGTAGAGAAAGACACTATGAGGAAAAATGAACAAGATATAGATCAGGTATGGAATTTCTCCACATCACTCTTTCTACTCCTCGATTCAGACTTTCTCATCATCTCTAAGACTGTTGCAATGGTCTTCTACTTCATCTTATCTGACCCCATTAGTGTTTAAAGAATCTATCTAATATGATTGTCAGATCTTTTCAATTCTCTCCTTAAATTCTTCAAAGCTTCCCCTCACCTTAAAGAAAAGTCTTAGCTTCTGGGAGGCCAAGGCAGGTGGATCACAAGGTCAGGAGATCGAGACCATCCTGGCTAACACGGTGAAACTCCGTCTCTACTAAAGATACAAAAAAATTTAGCCGGGTATGATGGCGGGCGCCTGTAGTCCCAGCTACTCGGGAGGCTGAGGCAGGAGGATGGCGTGAACCCAGGAGGCAGAGCTTGCGGTGAGCCGAGATCGCCCCGCTGCACTCCAGCCTGTGCGACAGAGCGAGACTCTGTCTCAAAAAAAAAAAAAAAAAGCCTTAGCTTCTTAACAATGGATATCAGCCCTCCATGATCTTGCCTCTGTCTCTACCTCCAGCCTCATAATGTTATCTCTTGCTTTTCTGTCACTGGTGAAAATACCACATCAAGCTAATAGTTTAATATTAACCACTTACTGCTGTGTCCATTGCGAAGGATGTTGACCCTACCCCTTCACCTGCTTGATATCTGATCTCCCCATCTTCTCTGAGCTATTAAATGTGTGACAATTTTATAGCTCTCATAATGCCCAATGTTCATCTCTGTCACTCTGTTTACATATTGTATTGTAGTATTTAAAATGTATGTAAAATATTTTACTCCTACTGTGAACTGCTTGAGAGCGAGGACCATGTTTCTTTGTTCTGTCTACTTAGTGCTTAGCACAGTGCTTGGCCCATATTATATGGTATGCAAGGCATATTTGTTAAATGAATGAATGAAATTCTAAGGGTCTGTATCTGGGCATCAAGAAAATTCTGAAATATGGGGCTATTGTGCAAGGGGGCAGAGCAAGGAGAAGGAAAGCATTTAAAAATCCTGAAAACCCAGAGACAAAATAACTTCGTGCGTACTAAAGTCATGCAGCAAATACAAGAGAAATAAAAGCTGTGGTGCCAAGCCATTGATAATGCTCTCATTTTATTCATAAATTAAAGGGAAAGCATTTTACCCATAAGATAATAAATATCAAAGTGATTACTCGAAAGGTAGAAGCATTTAGAGAACAGCATTGTAAACAAGGCAATACCTTTAACAAAACGCAAAAGGTATTTATGGTTAGTCAGTTATCCCAGCACCATTTATTGAATAAGGAGTGCTTTCCCCATTGCTGTTTTTTGTTGGTCTTATCAAAGATCAGATGACTGTAGCTGTGTGGCTTTATTTCTGAGTTTTCTATTCTGTCCCACTGGTCTATGTGTCTGTTTTTGTACCAATACCATGCTATTTTCGTTAAAATTAACTCAAAGTGGATTAAAGATTTAAATGTAAGACCTCAAACTATAAAAATCCTAGAAGACAAACCAGGAAATACTCTACTTGACATTGGCCTTGGCAACAAATTTTTGGCTAAGTACCCAAAAACAATTGCAACAAAAACAAAAATAGACAGTGGGACCTAATTAAACTAAAGAGTTTCTGTACAGCAAAGAAACTATCAACAGAGTAAATAGACAACCTACAGAATGGGAGAAGAACTTTGCATACTATGCATCCAACATAGGCCTAATATCTGGAATCTACAGGGAACTTAAACAAATAAACAAGGGAAAACAAGGGAAAATCAAACAACCCCGTTAAAAAGAGGCAAAGGTCATGAACAGAATCTTCTCAAAACAAGACATATAAGCGGCCAACAAATATATGAAAAAAATGCTCAGTATCACTAATCATCAGAGAAATGCAAATCAAAACCACATGGAGATGGACACCATCTCATACTAGTCAGAATGACTTCTATTAAAAAGTTAAAAAACAACAGATGCTGGTGAGCTTGAAGAGAAAAGGGAACAAGGCAACACTTATACACTGTTGCTGAGAATGTAAATTAGTTCAGTCACTGTGGAAAGCAGTCTGGAGATTCCTCAAAGAACTTAAAACAGAGTTACCATTCAACCCAGTGATCCCATTACTGGGTATCTACCAAAGGGAAATGAATCATTCTACCAAAAAGATACCTGCCCTTGTATCTTCATCACTGTGCTATCACAATAGCAAACACATGAAATAAACCTTGGTGCTCATCAATGGTAGATTGAATAAAGAAAATGTAGTACATATACACCATGGAATACTATGCAGCCACAAAGAAGAATGAAATCATGTTCTTTGCAGCAACATGGATGCAACTGAATGCCATAATCCTAAGCAAATTAATGCAGGAACAGAAAATGAAATACTGCATATTCTTACTTAGTAGTGGGAGCTAAACAATGAGCAGATATGGACATCAACAGTAGATTGGATAATTTATGATGGGTTGAAAAAATGTATGAGGGGTTGAACAATGGAATATAGCAATGGAAACGAGCTACAACTACTTGTAATAATCTGGATGAATCCTCAAAACATTTAACTGAAGGAATTTTTTTAATGAATAAGTAATAAACTCAGCATAAATCTTGATATTTAAGCATCCAAAACAAGAGAACTAAGTAATATGTTATTTACAGATTAATAAATCAAAGAAAAGGGTGGAAATTATTTTTTTATTAGGCTACAAATTTACAATTAGGTTACCTCTTGGAGGAGGAAGGGAGATTCAATAATGGAAAGGTGCCTAGGGAATTTAAAGGTCCTGGTTACATTCTATTAAGCTTGTGGTGGGTGTATGGGTATTTCTTTTAGCTTTCCTTAACTGTACATTATACACACATATTGTAAATAATGTATACAACATATACACATCGTCATACATATATGATAGCGTGTATAATTTCATTTATGATGCAACACTTTCCCTCTAAGAAACAATTCTATGTTAGTTGACACTTTTATGAATCAGGAGTTTCAAAATGCATGTTAAATAGGTCTCTGCTGGCACGTGATAGACTAAGTGAATTGTTAGAAAGCTAAGAGCATTATTTCAGTCAGCTGGCAATTGATCCAATCATCACAGCTGACTTTTCCACCTAGCAATCTGTGCCAATTGTTAACATGGGTGAAGTGAGCCAATTGCTTCAGACCAGGTTTCCTTAATTTATATTAAAATTTAGCCTTAAACAGACATGTTGAGGAATTAAGAAAATAAAAAGGAAAAACCAAAAATGCCAGAAAAAAATGTAGAATATTTTGAAGTCAGTGCTTTCATTTCAAATATAAACCTTTATTCAGAGTGATTGGAAATCAAAAGCCTATTGAATGCACATCATTTCTGGCAATTGTATAATTCATAAATAGACAAATGGCTTAAGAAACACGATGAAAAAAGTATACTCCCAAGGAGGTATCATCTATGCCAAGTTTACTGCTGAGATCATGAACCAGTGACAATAGGGGTTAATAATGGAAATGTTGGTAGTCCTCTACTTATAATAGAATGAACAGTGCTGCTATAATTACAATTTTCTCTTTTTTTTCCTGTTATATAGAAATGAATCAATATCCAAGTAGAGAGAGGATAAAAATGTCTTTAATAATTTGCTTTGCTCTTCAAAAGAATTGGCTTCCTAGGTCTGCAAGTCAATTGTATCATTCAAAATTATCACAAGGCTATTTATCAAATAGCGTAAATTAAAATTTGTTTTGACCTACTGAAGGCTATTTTATGTGATTTTCAGTAGAGACTGAATAATCATGAACAATTTCCTTTTCTCTACCAAGTTACTTTAAAAAAGAATCAATATGTTATTTCAGCAGATATTTAGAAGAATCAACTCTTCATGTGATCTTCTGCTGAGTTATGTCAACACCAAGACTGTTGTATATGGATTCTTGTTGCCTTGTCTTGTTTTTAATTAGGACCTGAGAAATATTTGATTAGTGACTGCAGCAATAACTGATATATCTTACTTGGACTGTTATTATTTCCAAGAAAAGTAATAACCAATCTGATTTGCCAGTAGAGCAATATTATAGGATAAGTAAGTAAAATTGGGAATATACGTAATGAAAAAATGTACGTTTTCCACATACCACAGACTTTAAATTTGTTTGAATTGTGTAAATAATTTGGCATGTAGTCTAAGTTAAATCAATAATAGTAGTCTCAAATTATCCTTGATACTTTGTTTCTTTTATTTTCTTTATTAACTTGAGAATCTGTATTTGCAGGAGGAGCCTGGAATAAAAGATTGCTGAAATTTTGCACTAAATAAATCTTTCTAGAGATAGGTAATATTAAACCTCCTTTAAACCTACATAATGAATTCAATTTAATAAAATTTAAAGACAAAAATAAAACTCAAAGAAGGAAGAAAACTCTGAGTTTTTGTATATCTCTGATTTTTCTATTAATGAGTATTTCATTACCATCTTCATGTACAGCAATACTATTTTAAAGAATATTGTTGATTGATGTTCTGTTCTTTCTGTTTAGTCTTTTACCTGAGGAGCTAATTTTCTCTTTCTCTTATTAATCTGCTAGGTCTCTGCCCTGTGATTCTGTGCTCACTTTCCTCTAACTTTTTTAGCTCTTCCTCAAGTTGTATTCACTATAGGACCACAAATTGTGCTCACGGGAGCCCCAGCACCCCACTTAACAGCTCTGTGATTGTAAGGTAGGACTTAATCTCCCTGGTACTCATTCACCCATTCCTAAGAGCCTCAAATAAGGAAGTGTTTCTGAAACAAATGTGAAAACTCTCAAAAAGCCTCTAAAATTCCATTTGACTTGCAAACAATGTCATAACTACACAACTAATAATACAAATAAAAAAAAAAGACAATGCTGTTGGGTACCAGGTACTCTCTCTTAAGTGTTTTTCTTATTTTAACTCCTTTGATTTTTCATAGATATAAAAACTGAGTCCTCAAGAGGTAAAGTATTTTACCCAGTGCTTATAGTTTCCAGATCCCTCCCAATAAACACTATTTAGCCTCTCCAAATTTCTGTTCATTAATTTATGAAAACATCCAATAAAACAAAGGAAAGGTCAATACACTTTTAAAACTTCAGTACAACTGACTTCTTTTCTTCCTGAACTACTTGTCCATATTGAACAATGAAGAGACATGGCTTCTATCTCTGTGATCTCTCATTTTCCAGCTTTAGGTTCAATTTCTCTGCAGATGGCACTTAATTTCAACAAGTTAACCTTGGTATCTTTCTAAATGACACATTCTATTTAGAGTCTCTGGCAAATTTACTATCTTGCCGAATTCTCAAGTTTGACTCTGGAAAATGTCAACTTTCTGACATTCTCCTCCAGCTTCACTTATGAAGAATTTTCTCATAAATCTGAATAAAGTAAAGACGCCAGCATCTTTCATGTGTACTTCTCTGATCCCTATCACCAAGCTAAGAGTGTGGGCTCCTTTGGCTCATTGTTTCCTGTACCAAAATGCTGCTATTTATTTTTCTTGAAATTGTTCATATTTCTTTATCCCTGATTTCAGAAACAAATCTATGTTGGCTTATTTGTAAACTCCTATTTCTACATGTTAATATAGATCTTTGTTTTGTTCTCGCACTTAAGTAATTACATCAAGATTCTTATGCTATTAATATAACCTGTTGATAGGCTTAATGCCTTGAAATTCATTTGTATATGAGACTGTTATCATACTCTTTACATTTTAATGTTCTTTAGGCATGTATTATGTCTTTCAACTTTTTATGTGTTCATAGTAACTAGCATAGTGCTCAATGCTATAAAATTTAGATAATAAAGACTGAAGAAGCATTATAGAGCCTTCAATTCAATCTCTTCATTTTACACAAACAGAAGCTGAGTCCTTGCTTGTGAATTGGAAATTAACAGCATTATTTTTCCATTCACATATTTATTCAGTGTTTACATTATTGATAGCCTGTAATGTCCACATATCTTAAGACATTAAGTTTCACAGCTCTCAGTGGGGTGGCCATTTACCACTATTAACAGACAGGGAGACTGAAGGAGAGTTTCACAGCTTGCTCATGATCACACATGTAGTGGTGACAGCTGAGATTCAAAGTTACTTTGTCCTGCTCCTGATCCTATTTTGCTTCATCATATTTCTTTTCTAATGTACCATAATACACATTTTACTTGCAGTTTTTGGGCTGAAAGTACCTAGCCATGTAAGACCCCCACCATTTGAAGCAATCAACCCTTTCAAACCATTTCATGAAGTCCAACCAAAATTTAATCATTTAATTGAAAAAAAAGATGAGTTCTTTCAGAGTATATTAGCATGTATAAATAAAAATTACTAGGAATTGGTTGTAAGGAATTCAGAGGTACCTTTTAAAATATGTTTCTTTACTCAGTGGCCTGAGAGAACATGGCATGATTGGGGAAATGGAAGCATTCCGGGATATTGCTGTATAGGGCCATTGAGAGGGGAATTTGAGAGATGAGGCTCAACAGGTATTAAGGAGTTCAGTCATGAAAGGCATCATGTTTCATGTTAAAGGATTCATGTCTTCCCATGGATAATGGATGCCTAAAAGACCAGACTCACCTACATACCTTTTCCAGGACAATTCATCATCTCAGTGTTAAGGGCACATGTCATGTTGCTCTTTCTTGCTGCTTACCAAGAGAGGTAGGTGGAATTCTTAGATGGTCCCACAGATTTTCTACCCTAATCCTTGGGAATGTGAATACAAGGAATTGTTTCTCCTATAATCGGGTTATGTTGTAGGGCACAGTTAACTATGAGAAAGAGAGCTTATCTGAACGGAGCTAACCTACTTAAATAAACCCTTTAAAACCAGAGACGTTTCTCTGGATGCTAGCAGAAGAGCAAATCAGAGACTGTAAGCATGGGAAAGATTTCATACCCTATTTCTGGCTGGAAGGTGGATGGAGCCATGTGCCAAGGAATGCAGGAGAAAATTACCATAACAAGTTGACTGATTTCACTTTAAAATTCAAAGATCAAATAGACACTCAATAATGCCCTGAAATCTTATGTTCCTATAGCAGGCTTACTTTTCCTACTACTAAAAAGACTATTTTAGATATTCTTCCCTTTCCTCAAACAGTCCTCACCTCTACTCCACTATTATTATCAGGGGATGGCCTTTTTTCACATTTTATTGAGAAAATAGAAGCCGTATGATAGGACGTATTTTACATTTTTTCTGCCAAATCTAAAATCCTACCTATACTGAAATCTATCTTTTTTTTTCCTATTATTTCAACTGAGGATATTTCACCTCCACCAGCATCGAATACAAATTCCTACACTCCTTCTTTATCTCGTTCCTCTCCAACACTCAAAGTTCCTGGGGCTCTACCTCTTTCAGTTATCTTCTCTCTCCCCTTCTACTGTATCATTCTCATCAGCACATAAACACAGTCTATAATCTCCCATCATAAATAAGAATGCATCCCTTTTCCTCAACTACAATCTCATTTCTCTGTGTCCCTTCAAAGTTAAACTTCTAAAAGAGTTGTCTACATTAGTTATTTGTGTGCCTTCACCTTCCACAACTCAACCCACAACAGAGTGATTTTCACCCCATAATTCCACTGAAAGTGCCCTTATCAAAATACAAGGATGTCCAAAAACCTATTTCCAAAGAGCACTCTCTGAATTATTACTTAAACTTTGAATACTCTTCAGAAGTCTACCACTCCCTTCTTGAAATACTGTCCTCTCTTAACATTAACAGCAGCACTCTCCTGGTTTGCCTCAACTCAGCGGTTGCTTCTTTTCTTCCTCTCTGGTTTTTTCATTATTATTATTTTTGCTTCCAAATGCCTAGATTCCTTCATGCTCATTCTTGAGTCCTCTTATTAATTTTACACACATTTACCTTGGAGATAGTTACCCATTTGTAGAAATTTAAATGTATCTTCATGTTAATAATGTTTATAATTTATCCTTGGTCCAGATTTCTCCTCTAAAGACGACTCCAGTAAAGGAAATGAATTAAATTTTGGTCTCCCAAGATATGGAACAGGAAGAAATATAAGAGTACATGTGGACTTCAAGTGCTTCAGATGGCACCCCAATAGGTCATCATTTATGATAGAAGTAGGGCCAGCTGTTTTCCAGCTGTTATATAACTGTCTTATTGGACTAGATTCTAAGATTGTTTGAATACCTTCTAGGCCTATGACCTTGGACAAGTTATTTAGCCTTAACAAACCTTAATATGTGCATTTATAAAATGAATTTATCATTACCATGCTATAATTTACATTGAGGAAACTATGTAAAATGTGAATTTGCTTAGTACAATGCCTGAGATATTCCAGATTTTCAGAAAACACTAGTTATTTTTTATATTGAAGATAAAGCTTTTTACATTTTTCTGACTTATGGCTGCTGGTTATATTTTGTAGCATGTTACCATACCTATAATCTATGTAGAAATGATAATACAGTTATATAAAAATATTCTGTTGATGCCTTCTGGTAAGATCAAGTATGAAAGGGTCTTAGATTTGATGAACTAAATTTATTAGACTATGGTTTATAGTACCAATTATTTAAATCATCAAGCCTTTAAACTCTGTCTTACTAGAGCAATGCTTTGTCAGTAATAGAAGTAGAGAAATTGAAGATGTGTTATCAGCCTTCAGAAAACTTAAAATCTAATTGGTGCAAAAAAGAGTTAAAATTGGAGAAATGAATGGAGTATTTTGTTTATGGGCAGCAAGTATATAAAGGTGTAACTCAAACTATGAAATAATGAGAAAATTTAGCATGATCCAAGATGTCATGGCTATTTAGCATGATCCAAGATGTCATGGCAATACTTACAAGAAGAGGAGTTTGCATGGAAATTTGTGAAGAGCAATCAATGAAGGGAACGCAAGGGGAAGAAAATATGGAAGAACTACATGATCAGTTTTGGAAAGATGGGAGTGAGTATTCTTTGTTGAAAAATGTAAGAAACTGGCTAAACCAACTCTCACAGAGTTGTTTATTTATTTATTTATTTATTTATTTATTTATTTATTATACTTTAAGTTCTAGGGTACATGTGCACAATGTGCAGGTTTGTTACATATATATACATGTGCCATGTTGGTGTGCTGCACCCATTAACTCGTCATTTACATTAGGTATATCTCCTAATGCTATCCCTCCCCCATCCCCCCACCCCACGACAGGACCCAATGTGTAATATTCCCCTTCCTGTGTCCAGGTGTTCTCATTGTTCAATTCCCACCTATAAGTGAGAACATGCAGTGTTTGTTTTCTGTTCTTGCGATAGTTTGCTGAGAATGATGGTTTCCAGCTGCATCCATGTCCCTACAAAGGACATGAACTCATCATCCTTTTTTATGGCTGCATAGTATTTCATAGTGCATATGTGCCACATTTTCTTAATCCAGTCTGTCACTGATGGACATTTGGGTTGATTCCAAGTCTTTGCCTTTGTGAATAGTGCCGCAATAAACATACATGCAACTGTCACAAAGTTTTATAAGAGAAGGTTGCAAAACCTGTCTTCAGATTGATTAACAAAATCTGTATATTCCAAGTTGAGTTTATAATTGGGATAAGAAAAAGAGGGAAGAAGAGTGGCTCAGAGGCTGTAGTTGCTGCTCAAGTGTACAAAAACTTATTCTTGAATTAGAATGGCAGCTGAGGAAACAGTAAATCAGTTGAATCTTAGAAAGACTGAGAAGCAAGATTTAGAACGAGCTGATGACTCTAAAGGCAAAGAAAGGCTGTAATCTAGCCTGGTTGTAGATGGTGAACCTGGAAGACTGTGAGTTTGGAGGCTATTGTAATCAGAATGCCAAAATAAGAAAGAAGAAATTTGTAGGTTTATATAGATGAAGATTTTAATCAAATGGAATGGGTTCAAAAATCATGAAGACACACGGGAGGAAATTTGTGAACTGGAGAAATGAAACAGGAGCAAGATTATCAAGACCCATCTACATTTGTTATTTTTTTTCTCACTTTTAGTGCAGTATTTTTAGTTCAGTGTAATGTGCTAAATTAATGCTTACACTAAGCTGATGTAATTAGATGATGAAGTTCCTTGCCAAACAAAGAGAAGATGGCAGAAACACTGGAAACTGTAATGGTCAGTGTGAACTATCACAAATCTAGAATAGAAAATCTGACATTTAGATCTATGCTTTGAACTGTATGTCTCTGAGATGATATGGTTTGTCTGTGTCCTCATCCAAATCTCATGTTGAATTGTACTTCCCATAATCCATATGTGTTGTGGGAGGGACCCAATGGGAAGTGATTGGCTCATGGGAGCAATTTCTCCCATACTGTTCTCATGCTAATGAGTGAGTTCTCGTGAGATCTGCTGGTTTTATAAGTGTCGCACTTCCTCTGCAGGCACATCTCTCTCCTGCCACCTTGTAAAAAGGATGCCTTCCTTCCCCTTTGCCTTCTGCCATGATTGTAAATTTCTTGAGACCTTCCCAGCCATGTGGGACTATGAGTCAGTCAAACCTCTTTCCTTTACATATTACCCAGTCTCAGATATTTTCTTAGAGCAATGTGAGAACAGACTAATACAGTAAATTGGCACCAAGGATGGGGTGCTGCTATAAGAATACCCCAAAATGGCTGAGACTGTAATCCCAGCACTTTGGGAGGCCAAGGTGGACTGATCGTAACGTCAGGAGATTGAGACCATCCTGGCCAACACAGTGAAACTCCATCTCTACTACAACACGAAAAATTAGCCTGGCATGGTGGCACATGCCTATAGTACCAGCTACTCAGGATGCTAAGGCAGGGGAATCACTTGAACCCGGGAGGCAGAGGTTGCAGTGAGTAGAGATCGTGCCACTGCATTCCAGCCTGGTGACAGAGCAAGACTCTATCTCTTTAAAAAAACAACACTACTCCAAAATGTGGAAGTGTGGAAGTGACTTTGGAACTGGGTAACAGGCAGAGTTTGGAACAGTTTAGAGGGCTCAGAAGAAGACAGGAAGATGTGGGAAAGTTTGGAACTTCCTGGAGACTTGTTGAATGGCTTTGACCAAAATGCTGTCAGTGATATGGACAATGAAGTCCAGGCTGAGGATGTCTCAAATGCAGATGAGGAACTTGTTGGGAACTGGAATAAAGGTGACTCTTGCTATGCTTTGCTTTAGTGAAGAGACTGGTGGCATTTTGCCCTGCCCTAGAGATCTGAGGAACTTTGAACCTGAGATAGATGATTTAGGGTAACTGGTGGAAGAAATTTCTGAGAACCAAATTGCTCAAGAGGTGACAGAACATAAAAGTTTGAAAAATTTGCAGCCTGAGGATGTGGTAAAAAAGAAAAACCCATTTTGTGGGGAGAAATTCAAGCCAGCAGCAGAAGTTTGCTTAAGTAACAAGGAGCTGAATGTTAATCACCAAGACGATGGGGAAAATGTCTCCAGGACATGTCAGAGAGTTTCACAGCAGCCCCTCCCATCACAGGCCCAAAAGCCTAGGAGGGAAAAATGGTTTCGTGGGCCAGGCCCAGGGCCCCCCTGCTCTGTGCAGCCTCGAGACATGGTGCCCTGTGTCTCATCTGCTTCAGCTCCAGCCATGGCTGACAGGGCCAAGCACAGTTCGGGTCATTGCTGCAGAGGATGCAAGCCCCAAGTCTTATAGCTTCCATGTGGTGTTGAGCCTGTGGGTGCACAGAGGACAAGAATTGAGGTTTGAAAACCTCCGTCTAAATTTCAGAGAACCTATAGAAATGCCTGGATGTCCAGAGAGAAGTTTTGGCTGAAGAAGCAGATTCCTCATGGATAACCTCTGCTCAGGCAGTGCAGAAGGGAAATGTGGAGTCAGAGCCCTCACACAGAGTCCCCACTGGGGCACTCCCTTCTGGAGCTGTGAGAAAAAGGCCACCATCCTCCAGACCCCAGAATGGTAGATCCACTGACAGATGGCACTGTGTGCCTGGGAAAAGCTGCAGACACTCAGTGCCACCCAGTGAAAGCAGCCGGGAGGGGGGCTGTACCCTGTAAAGCTACAGGGGTGGAGCTGTCCAAGGCCATGGGAGCCCACATCTTGCATCAGTATGACCTGAATGTGAGACCAAGTCAAAGGAGAACATTTTGGAATTTTAAGGTTTAATGACTGCCCTATTAGATTTTGAACTCACATGGGGCCTGTAGCCTCTTTGTTTTGGCCAATTTCTCTCATTTGTCTATATTTACCCAATGCTTGTACCCCCATTGTATCTAGGAAGTAACTAACTTGCTTTTGATTTTACAGGTTCGTAGGCAGAAGGGACTTGCCTTGTCTCAGATGACACTTCGGACTTGGACTTTTGGGTTAACACTGGAATGAGTTAAAACTTTGGGGACTGTTGGAAAGACATGATTGTGTCTTGAAATGTGAGAAGGACATGAAATTTGGGAAGGACCAGGGGTGTAACGATATGGTTTGGCTGTGTCCCCAACCAAATCTCATCTTGAATTGTAGCTCCCATAATCCCTATGTGTTGTGGGAGGGACCCATGGGAAGGGATTGTATCACGGGGGCAGTTTCCCCTGTAATATTCTTGTGACAGAGAGTGAGTTCTCACGAGATCTTATGGTTTTGTAAGAATCTGACATTTGCCCTGCTGGTGCGTCTCCCTCCTGCTGCCTTGTGAAGAAGGTGCCTTGCTTCCCCTTCGCTTTCTGCCATGATTGTATGTTTCCTAAAGCCTTCCCAGCCATGTGGAACTGTGAGTCAATTAAACCCCTTTCCTTTATGAATTACCTAGTCTCAGGTGTTTCCTTATAGCAATGCGAGAATGGACTAATATATGGAGAAAAGATAAGAAATTCAGAAAACAGGGAATATGAGTGAATTTTCATTTCCTGATTTTTGCCCTTTATTTGAGGTAGAGATAAATCATATGGCCCTATTGTTGTTGCAGTAATTTCTTTAAAATAATAAACTTTTACCAGGACGGAAATTTAGATTATTTTAGGCCTAAAGAATTAAAGCTAGCAGTAATGAAAGAATAAATTAACAAATGAAAACATATTATATTTATAATTGCCAGATATGTTTCCCCTTTACTTAAGTGCCCTCTAATGATATAGCAGTAGCATATTTCTTCACATTGTCTATACAATGTAATTCAATTCAATACATACTTCCTAAAAACATGTTATTCGGTAATTGCAAATAACAGAATAGAGAAATATGAAAACAATTTAAAATAAAATCAAAAGTGTATTTTGAGAATTTGAACACTGATTTTTATTTGCAAATTTTAAAAAGACTTCCATAAATGATTCCCTTAAAGAGTTCAGTGAAGGAAAATTAACACCATGTTTTCAGTATATTACATTTTCCTCTCTTAACGGCAAAAGATTTGAGTCTTTCGGTGTATGGTCATTAACTGTTACTAACCATAGGATGCTTCAGTCTCTTTCCTTAAAGAATCAGCCCTCCTCCCACCTTTTTTTACATCTGGAAAATAAACTTAAAGTCAGGCATCAGAGGAGAATTGTTTCGTTAATTTAGAAGACAATCTTAAAAACAATAGTCTTTCCTGAACATTCATGCTGTGATGTGAACATCATTTTATTAGTCAAAACGTAGTTTATTTGTGATATTATTGTGCTATCATTTTTAGTCACATGCAAATCAAGGGAACACTTTGACCTAATGAGGTACTTACCTGAAAAACAGCTCAGTCACTTATTGCTCTATTTTTTGTTTTTGTTTGTTTAGGTATGGGTTGAGTAGATTTGGTCCCTTCTTCCAAATCTAGTAATTATTCCTTGGGAATCAATCCATAAAATAGCACAATTAGTGTACTTACATAAGAGGAGAAGATAATTCATAAACTCAAGAAATTTGTATGGTAAAGAATAACCAAATATTGAGGTGGTTGAGGTAGACCGTAAAATACTACAGATAATAATGACTGCAAAATGAACACAAACATGGCTTTCCAAACCTTTAAAAAATGTATATTATTAACTTTAGGATATAACGAACCAAATGAAAATTGAGGCCATTCTGAATGCAAAACAAAATCTTCAAAACAGAGCACATATTTTTGGCAGGTTCCTAAGAGTGGCAAGACCACCAGTGTACGTGAGAGAAAGGAAAGTATATTTAGGACAAGTATGGTGAGCAATTGCAATATCCACAGGTTTGGCTCATTGGTGGGAGTGCCATCAATAACAGTGATGATGTAATCACATTGGTAAGACATTCAAGGTAAGTCACCCCCTTAAATATTCCTTTTCTAAACGAAAGTAACGAAATATGATTTGGTGCTCAGAGAAAAGATTTATATTTAAGAAAGCTTTTCACTACTATGGTAGGGTTCAAGGAGGAAAAATTAAAAGAGGAGGTAAAAGATTAGGAATAAAAGTTTTATACCATCAAATCAGTTAATTTCCATATGAGAAAATGTTAATTTAAATTTAAATATTGACTAGAAATATATTTAATTGAAAATTTAGTCACATATTTGGTAGCTAAAGTCCAGAACAGATTTTTGACCACCTATGTCTTAGGGAAAGACATGAATAATGAATCTTTCATCGTTTCTTTGGTGTTTGTTTAGTCACACTCATAAAAGGGGAAAAGCTTCTCTTTATTAGAGTGTTTTTTCCAAAGTCATTTTTCCATGAAAATATCTTTGTATTTTCATGGAAAATACAAAGATAACAAAAATTGAAACAGACACATTAAGTATATCATAGTTTTGGAAAATATTATTTATCTTTTCCTGACTTCTTAAAAATGGGTTCTACTATACAAAAGGGAATAGAAACAAAACCAAAACATTATTCATAACCATATTCAGCAAGGAGTGATATATCACTTTATTTTCAGAAACAGATTTAATCTTCTCTTTTCCAAAATTAAAATTAATCTTTTTCATTTTTATGACCCTGTATATCGATTTTAAAGTATTTTAAAATAGTATGCTGTATTAGTGAAAGTTTTAATTTTTTATATTTGATATTATGTCTTTGATTACAAGGTACAGTGTTATTTATTAAAGTATGTAGTTTTATAAGTGTGGGTACTATCATTTTGAAACATTAATTTTGAAGTCATAGTTTTTAGCTGCTCTAAAGTAAGAACATTTTTCATAGAACATCTTACTGTGAATGTTTTGTACCACATTGTGATATGTTGATTAATAAATTCATGTGGCAAATCCACAAACTCAACATTTTTTAAATATATACTTTTAGAGTGAATTATCTTTTTTTTTTTTTTTTCTTTTGAGACAAGGTCTCGCTCTGTAGCCCAGGCTCTAGTGCAAAGTGGTACAGTCTCAGCTCACAGAAAACTCTGCCTCCCAGGTTTAAGCAATCCTCCTGCCTCAGCCTCCGAAGTAGCTGGGATTATAAGCATGAGACATTATGCCAGGATATTATTGCTATTGTTGTTATTATTATTATCATATGTTTAGTAGACAAAGGGTTTCACCTTGTTGGTCAGGCTGGTCTTGAACTCCCAACCTCAAGTCGTCCACCTGCCTTGGCCTCCCAAAGTTCTGGGATTATAGGCATGAGTCACTTGCACCCAGTCTAAAGTGAATTATCTAATCAAATGTTCTTCTTATCTAGAAAAATGTCCAGAAGGGAAATGTGTATAGAGAAAAGAAGAATAGATTGTACCTTTTTATGCAAGTCCCAGCTTTTATCAACAGTGTATATGCAGGCACATTAGCCAGCATAACAGGAGATTAACCCATAAACTAAACTGCCAACCTCTTAATTTATAGATGAGCCAAAGTCATTTCATCTGCAGAGAGTGAGCATTTCTCCTCATGCTGCCGTGCATGCCACAATCCAAATTATAATTTCCAGGCATGATAGTGAATCTGGAATCAGGGCAAAGAAAGTTGGGTCATCTCAGTGTCTATTTTTTGTTTGTTTGTTTTTTGTTTTGAGATGGAGTTTCACTCTTGTCACCCAGGCTGGAGTGCAATGGCATCATCTCAGCTCACTGAAACCTCTGCCTACTGGGTTCAAGCAATTCTCCTGCCTCAGCCTCCTGAGTAGCTGAGATTACAGGCACGTGCAACCACGCCCAGCTAATTTTTGTATTTTTAGTAGAGGTGGGGTTTCACTATGTTGGCCAGGCTGATCTTGAACTCCTGACCTCAGGTGATCTGCCCACCTCGGCCTCCCAAAGTGCTGGGATTACAGGCCCCACCCTCAGTGTCTATTTTCATGAAGTCATGATGATCTGGCATCCTTTTCTTTTTTACTCTGGAAATGTTATTATTTAAATGAATCTAATGGTCTGAGATCCAAGCTCACTTTTTGCAAGTATTATTTGTACTCTCCAACACTTGCATTTCTGGATTCTTTGTCCTTCTAATTTTCATTCATTGTTTTGTCTACATCTTTTCCTCATGGCACAATGCAATTTCCAGGATTGGAAATTACTTTATATTTACTATGTTCTATAGAGATGGCTTATTGATGTTACTCAAGGAAATTTTTCCATTTTATGAGTAATCTTTGTTCAAATCACAAAGTAGGGTGCTAGAGCTAATCCCTTCTGATGTGTGGATGCAAATGTTGAACAGACATTGTGGAGCAAATGACAAGTAAAGTCTAAGCTGAGTAATGAGGCAGTAAGAGGACATCCACATTTAAAATTGTTGTTAATTCTCAGATGATTTGCAATCATCCTCCTTAAATTCTGTCTAAAAGAAAACCAAAAACCTTTCATTTCAAAGTGATATAAAATAACCTATAAATGTAATATCAGAGCCACTATGTATAATCTCTAATATTTTTAGAAACAGAGAGTGAAATAGGTGTCCCAAGATTACACAAGATTGTATAGTAGAATTGTAAACCCAACAATAATGCTAATGTTAGTTAACACATTTATTCACGATCTATTATTAAATTAACTAAGTATCCCATTCATCTCTCCCATTTTTGGCATTGCCTTCCCCCTGACAGCACCTTCATGTTACCTTCCTACTTCCCAAAATCCCTTGGTTATACCACCTCATGTCTCCTTTCCTTGCTCCTGTGCTTTTCGGAGTTTTATCTTTGCTCAAGGATGAAGCTGTTGCTCCTATAATAGGATTGCCTTCTCTCACTAGAATGCATTCAAGCTGAGGGGCTGGTACCCTGAATCAAAATGCAAGGTTACAATTTAAGTGAGAGGCAAGGCTACTCACAAAGAATTGTGATACAGCAACTAGGAAGATTATAATTGAAGCAATGATTCATAACTATTTCCTAATACGAAAATATAACAGATGTGAGCCTACATATAAGAACTGGGGTTTAAGTGATATCTACATTTCTGGATACATTGATAATTTATCTGAAAAAGTCCTGAAGGAACTTCTGATAAAAGAAGAAAAAGTTCATTTTCTAGCTAAAGAAGAAAAAATGTTTCAAGGGAATTTATTCTAGTGGTGCAACAAGCATCAGGGAAAATATTCGACTACAGTAGTAGTCAAGGACGACTAATAACATCATATAATATAATGACTTACATTTTAAGTTAACATATTTTAAATAAGCCTTTCTAATGTTGATATAAGACTAGGAAAATCTGTTAGAAAGAATCATTGGAGATTATATTTTTTACAACAGATTGTTAATATCTGTGAAGAGTTTGATCCACTCAAACTTTGAGAAAAGAGTTATTAATAAAGTTATTTACAGCCATATAATTTAAAATAGCCCCAAACTGAATACACTCTAAAATTCCAACAACTGGGAGCAACAAAATAATGGAGTGGTATAATGGTATATAACATAGTATAAAACTATATTAATAATGAGAAGAAAATTATTTTAAAATAATTTTTATTATTATAGAAAAACACATGAACACAGAGATTAGAAACGCTATAAATACAACATGTTCAACCTTCCTGGGTCCTCAATGTAGCTTGGAAATACTTCTATTTCTCCTCTTAGCTCTCTTTCCTTTTATCCTCAGCAACTATTTAGAAAGTTCTTAAATCTTCTCACAGCTCTGACCCTACAACCTCACAGATCCCTCTCGGGGAATTTGTTTACTTTCTCTTCCACCAAGCAAATGGATGCTGTCAGATTTCTTCAACTTCTTTTCTCAAAACCTTCACAATTTTGCAGCAGCTGTCCTGGCTCCTTTCCTCCTCCTCTCTAGCTGGTGTAGAAAAGGAGCAGTCTGTCTAGCCTAAAGCGGATCCTTCTGCACTCTGAATCCCACCACCTCTGTTTCTTTAACATCCTCTTGTCTCTTTCTCTCCCCTTCCTTCAATGTCTTCCTTAATCACCCAAATCCATCATTTTAAAAATTGCTCATTTCTCCAACTTGAAAACAACAATAATAAACACTTAAAGATTTTCTTTTTCCATAATAATCTTGAAAGAATTTATCATTCCTTCAAGTCCCAATCCACTGCAATCTGACATCTAGTCTTAACCTTACATCTCAGCAGCATTTACCAAGTTGCCATTCCTTTCTTGAGTTACTCTCTTTCCTTAGTTTCTGTGACACCGCTCAATTCTGCCTGCCCTCTCATTCTGACCATCCCCATTAAACCTCTCTGTTGGCTCCTCCTCCACTGATTGTACCATAACATTGTTTTTCTTTCATAGCTCTGTCCAAGACACCTTCATGCTTTACTTGGTGCACACTCCCTAGGTGACTTCTGCTACTGCCATAGGCTTCAAGTAGAATTAAAAGAGGATGAGGCTCAGATCTTTACCTCTAGTCCTGACCACACTCTCTTACCTTTTAGAGGTGTGTATCCAGTTGACTGGTAGACACTTCCAAGTGGATGTCCCACAAAACCTTAGATTCAATATGTCAAAATTTCTGTGTCTAGATTCTCTACTCTCACCTAAATGGACTTCTCCTCGCATGTATTTGCTACCTTAGCGATGGATAAACCCAGTTATACAAGTCAGAAATTCAGCAGTAATTTTTAGCTCTTTCTACTCCCCTAACCCAATAGTCAATTGATTACCAAATTCTGTATTTCTCCAACCTAAATATTTCATAAATCTCTTGTCTGGGTTTTTACTATCAGAGCCAACTGGTTTCTCTACATCTGTCTTGCTTATATCCTCTATTGGTAGTGTGTAAACGTTTAACAACTGTTTCTCTGAATAAAAGAAAGGCTTCAATTGGTAGTATTCTCCAGTTTTTGTGTGATAAATACAGCATGACTAATTTCGATCTGCCCAATGTGATTTCACTCACTGACACTGAGTTGGGAAGTGATGATAACATTTGGCTTTTTTGAGCTTATGAGCTGGTTTCAGCACACTACTGTTTTTAATAGAGTGTTTTACCATCCTAGTTGTATGCTGGAATAACCAAGAGAACTGTATATATGTATGTATTTATGTATACACACACATATATGCATGCACATGGACCTTGTATACAAAGTTTTACTGGTCTGGGATGGGTCTCAAGAACTAACATATTATGAAACTTCTGCAAGTCTTTCTAATGCGCAACTGAAATTCATATCAATTCTATGCTGTTTACGTGATCTTTCTAAAATCAATCTGACTGTGATCTTTAACCATCCTCACCCCTACATCCAATTAAATCTTTAATTGCCTTTGAAGTCCCAGCCAAGTTATTGACAAAACTTTTAACACCCAAATGGACTGGCCTTATTTTATTTTTCTATGCCTAGGGTATTTCTTGCTTCCTTTCAGCTAGCTAGCTCCCCCCAAGTTATCAAGTTTACATTTAGATAGGACTTCTTCCAGAAAGCCTTCCTGCATGAATCAAATCTAGATTTCATTCTCTTCTTAGTTGTACCATAGCACTTTGTAACTCCCCACATTGAACACTTTGTCTTTAACAGCTCCATGCAAACTATGATCAAGTGAGTCTTATTCTTCATTGTATCCCCAGAGCCTAGAACCTAGTTTTCAAGTAAAATTTCAATAATATATTTTGACTAAAAGAATGAGTTTTAGTTTCTCACTCCATTATTTGTGTATTTGTCAGAATATAATACAATATTAAGAAATTAGAAAATATACACAATCTGAAAGAAGGCCACTCATAGACCTATCTCCTCCAAAGCTGTTCACTTTTAAAAATATATGTTGGCATATATTTTTTCCAACTTTTTCTGGGCATAGATAACTTAATGGTCTAATACATTATATAATACGTTATCAAGGATTTTCATCAATACTTAGAGCCAGTCTGTTTAGGTTAACTTCTGCCTTTATAAAAATAAAACAATCAGGGCGGGGCACGGTGGCTCATGCCTGTAATCCCAGCACTGTGGGAGGCCAAGACAGGTGGATCACCTGAGGTAAGGAGTTTGAGACCAGCCTGGGCAACATGGTTAAACCCCATCTTTACTAAAAATGCAAAATTTTTCTGGGCATGGTGGTGCAGGCCTGTAATCCCAGCGACTCAGGAGGCTGAGGCAGGGGAGTCACTTGAACCCAGGAGGTGGAAGTTGCAGTAGCTGAGATAGCACCACTGCACTGCAGCCTCTGTCTCAAAAAATACATAAATAAACAAATAAAATGATCAGAACACAATAAATGTACTAAATCTCCCCCATTCTCACCCTATGCTTCTTTGCTTTTGAAAATTAATATGATCTAGTAGAAAGAAATTAATATGAATCTGGCTCCACCTCTTCTGAGCTGTTATTTAATGCTCCTGAACCTCAATTTTCCCAACTGTAAAATGGGATTAATAATATCTACTTAAAAGGTTTTTGTGTGGATGTTAAGAAATGACAACTGTATAACATAGATTTGTAGTTCAATAATATTGAATGCTAGAAAGTCCCTGGGAGAATTGGAATGAACAAATACCACTCGTTTTAGGAGAAAAAAAGATCAATCGCAGCACCCCTTCTAGAGTGCAGTTTCATAAGTGTGTGGGCGTCAAAGCCAGACTGCAAGAACTGAAAAGAAACTGTAGATCAAATGTAGACCATACAAGCTGACCCCTCCTCAGAACACTTTCACAAAGAAAGAAAGAAGAGAAATTTATGGAATCTAGAGGGGGCAGCAAAGTCAAGTGAAAGTTCTTCAAGTTAAGTGATGGCAAAAAAAAAAAAAAAGTCAGTGGCAAGGAAGAGTGAGCATGTGAGAAAAACATGTCATATGGGAGGCAAGTGCTCAGAAATAGAGAACATCTAAGTGCAGGTATAGGCATTACACTTAGTAGCTGGACTTTATCATTAGAAGGATGCCTTTTCCTTGAGGGACATGAGGAAGTTCAGATTAAAATGAAGGCAATTTGGTATTTTTAAGACCTATATTTCATTTCTTCTCAGGGAGACAGATAATTCTATAAAAAATGTACTATGACATTAAGATGAGGCAGCATTAATTATTGAAAGGAATTTGAAGGAATAGATGCCAATGTTTCAGGTTACTGGCAATTAGCCACTATATTATCTTTACATGTTTTATCATTGGTTATGTTCCAGAAATACTTGGCAGCCAGATTTGAAGCAATTGATTGTATCCACCTCAAAATCATTGTTAATTTTGTCAGAAGTTCAAGAGAAATCAAGGACTAATTTATTTCAAGAAATGTGGTGCAATAGAGACCTGGAAAATGTCATACTTCAAACAAGACACTAAGTGTTTTGGTGCCTTTTTTTCTTCATTCAACTTGTATTTTGTGCCAGGCATTGTTTTAACTTCTCAAAGTTTATTGTTGAGTAAGGTGGACAAAGTCTCTGCTTTCATGGAGTTTATTCTTTAAACAAGGAAACCTGAAAGGACGGAAGTAAGTAAGTACAACATCCTCTCATGAAAAGTACCCTGAAAAGCAAAGCTGGCAAATGTGGGTATAGAGGGCATGTGGAGTGGGTGGCAGTACCTTCGTCAGCCTGGTCTGGGAAGTCCTCTCTGACCAGTGGACATTTGAGCTGACACCTGACTGGCATGAATCAGAGTCATGGGGAATTCAGAAAGTACTGTGTTATAATTCTTCACCAAATTCCTAGGCTTGACATAGAAAGGTAAAGGCCATGAAAAGTCAAGCTACATGAAAGGAAGGTAAGTGTAGTTGAGGCAAAAGAAAGCAAGAGCATGAAGCAAGGTGAATTAGTCAGCACGGCTTGCAGAATAGGGTAAGGAGTCGGGACTGATTGCTAGTGCAACAAGATGTCATTGCAGGGCTCATCAAAAATATGATCTGATTTGTATTTTGCAAAAATTATTCTGGGTAATGTGTGCAGAATAAGTAATGTCATTGATCATGATACTACTTATTACTTCTGGCTGTAAGACGATAAAATGCAATTCAATGGTAGCCTATTTGGAGAAGATCTCAACATGATTTTAATGAAAGAGGACTTGAGTGATCGCTAGTTTCTTCAAGACTTTATTTCACAGATGAGGAAGTTAAGGGTGTTAAGGTCTATAGATAAAATAATACACAAAATCATCCAATATATAAGATAGAAGGTGATTTTATATATTGGATGATCTCGTATATATGTTGTTGATCTTGAAATAATATGCAAGATCATACAATCAGTTATTGACTGAGCCAGGATTAGAATATATTCCTCATCCATTTTGTTCTTTTCATGATACCTTATCTTTTCATTTGGCTGTGGTACACAAACACACACACACACTCGTACACACAGAGGTGGAGAGAGAGAGAGAGAGAGAGGACGCTAGCTGTGAATCATTTCAGTACCTATCCCAGAAAATCTAGAAAGTGTTGCTTGAAATGTGTTCCATAGACCATTTACATCATAACCAGGTTATTTGTTAAGATGTAGTACTGACACAGAATCACAGAGTCTCTGGGAATTACACCTTGAAGAAGGAAAAACTGGAAAACTTCATGAGCTGTCCAGTTTTCAAGATGAAACAACTGTTATTATCAATCTTCAGCAATTTTGATTGAGCTTTCTCTACTGGACATTTTTCCAACATGCAAAAAAAAAGGTGTACTCATTGAATTTCTATTTCCTATGCACTCTTAATACAGCTTGGCTCAACTGTCAAAAAAAAAAAAAAAAAAAAAAAAAAAAACACCAAGAAGTCATTTTGTGAATGAAATTTGCTCTCAACAATAATTAATAGCTTACCAACTAAAAAAAGTCCAGGACCAGATGGATTCACAGCTGAATTCTACCAGAGTTACAAAGAGGAGCTGCTACTATTCCTTCTGAAACTATTCCAATCAATAGAAAAAGAGAGAATCCTCCCTAATCCATTTTATGAGGTGAACATCATCCTGATACCAAAGCCTGGCAGAGACACAACAAAAAAAGAGAATTTTAGATCAATATCCCTGATGAACACCGATGCAAAAATCCTCAACAAAATACTGGCAAACTGAATCCAGCAGCACACTAAAAAGTTTATCCACCAAAATCAAGTCGGCTTCATCCCTGGGATGCAAAGCTGGTTCAACATACGCAAATCAATAAACGTAATCCATCATATAAACAGAACCAAAGACAAAAACCACATAATTATCTCAATAGATACAGAAAAGGCCTTCAAAAAAATTCAACAGCCCTTCATGCTAAAAACTATCAATAAACTATGTATTGATGGGATATATCTCAAAATAATAAGAGCTATTTATGACAAACCCACAGCCAATATCATACTCGATGGGCAAAAACTGTAAGCATTCTCTTTGAAAACTGGCACAAGGCAGGGATGCCCTTTCTCATCACTCCTATTCAACATAGTGTTGGAAGTTCTGGCCGAGAAAATCAGGCAGAAGAAAGAAATAAAGGGTATTCAATGAGGAAAAGAGGAAGTCAAATTGTCCCTGTTTGCAGATGACGTGATTGTATATTTAGAAAACCCCATCGTCTCAGCCCAAAATCTCCATAAGCTGATAAGCAACTTCAGCAGTCTCAGGATACAAAATCAATGTGCAAAAATCACAAGCATTCTTATATACCAGTAACAGAAAAACAGAGAGCCAAATCATGAATGAACTCCCATTCACAATAGCTTCAAAGAGAATAAAATACCTAGGAATCCAACTTACAAGGGATGTAAAGGACCTCAATCTACCCATCTGATGAAGGGCTAATATCCAGAATTTACAAAGAACTTAAACAAGTTTACAAGAAAAAATCAAACAATCCCATCAAAAAGGGGGTAAAGGATATGAACAGACACTTCTCAAAAGAAGGCATTTATGCAGCCAACAGACACATGAAAAAAGGCTCATCATCACTCATCAGAGAAATGCGAATCAAAACCACAATGAGATACCATCTCATTGGTGATCATTAGTGATCATCTCAATGGCGATCATCTTAATGGTGCCACAGAGAAATGCAAATCAAAACTACGATGAGATACCATCTCATTGGTGATCATTAGCGATCATCTCAACTAGGGATCATCTCAATGGCGCCATTAGAAAGGCGATCATTAAAAAGTCAGGAAACAACAGGTGCTGGAGAGGATGTGGATAAATAAGAATGCTTTTACACTGTTGGTGGGGCTGTAAACTAGTTCAACCATTGTGGAAAACAGTGTGATGATTCCTCAAGGATATAGAACTAGAAATACCATTTGACCCAGCCATCCCATTAGTGGACATATACCCAAAGGATTATAAATCATGCACACGTATGTTTATTGTGGCACTATTCACAATAGCAAAGACTTGGAACCAGCCCAAATGTCCATCAATGACAGACTGGATTAAGAAAATGTGGCACATATACACCATGGAATACTATGCAGCCATAAAAAAGGATGAGTTCATGTCCGTTGTAGGGACATGCATGAAGCTAGAAACCATCATTCTGAGCAAACTCTCACAAGGACAGAAAACCAAACATCACATGTTCTCACTGATAGGTGGGAATTGAACAATGAGATCACTTAGACACAGGAAAGGGGACATCACACATGGGGGCCTGTTGTGGGGTGGAGGGAGGGGGAGGGACAGCATTAGGAGATATACCTAATGTAAATTACGAGTTAACGGGTGCAGCACACCAACACAGCACATGTATACATATGTAACAAATCTGCACTTTGTGCACATGTACCCTAGAACTTAAAGTATAAAAAAAATAAAAAAAAAAAAACCTTAAATCCCCAATGCAATAGTATTAAGAGGTGGGGCCTTTAGGAGCTGATTAAATTCCATGAGGGCAGAGCCCTCATAAATGTGATAAGCAGCTTTATAAAAGGGCTGGAGGGAACTAACTAGGCTCGTTTGTCCTTCTGCCTTCCACCATGTAAAGACAAAGCATCCCCTCCAGAGAAACCAGTGCTCGAGGCGCCATCTTGAAAGCAGAGACCAGGCCCTTAGTAGACACTGAACCTGTCAGCACCTTGAAGATTTTGGACTTCTTATGCTCTAGAACAATAAGAAAATAAATTTCCCTTCTTCATAAACTTAAAAAAAAAAAGGAAAAAAAAAAAAAGAGAAAATTGCCCTTAAATCCTGTATTGGCCTATGGGTAAACCCATACATTTAAGATAGTGGCTGATCTAATTACTGATAGCCTGTTATCCAGATAATAGGAAATTGGAAGTGCTGATTAGGAACGAGCGGGAAATGTAATATAATTTAGAACAGTTTTCATCAAAAATGATTATTTAAGTAGTAAAATTTTGGTATATGGAAAATTCATTTATATAAAACATCACATTTTCCTGAGAATAGTGTATAAGTAAAGGGTTATTGCTAAAGCTTGCATTTTGCCATTGGAGAAACATGCCTAGTTGAAATTGTATTTGTTGTTTACTTGCTATAATCTCTATGTTTGTAAATAAAGAATCTTGGTATGTACATTGTAAAATTTGTTTTACTCTTGTTTCCCAAACCAGTAGCCAGTGGTTAGATGACTCAAAGGATGCAGCAGCAAACTTTGGGGGAATAGTTTCTGAAAGACATTAATGCAGTAACAGGAAACATATTACTTATTGAACATTTACTTTATGCTAGATGCATAATATCAACTTTATATGCATTATCTAATTTAATCTTCTCAACCTACCATCTTTCAAGCAAAAAAAAAAAAAAAAAAAATCCACTACCATTTTATTCAACATTTTTTCATATTGGAAAGTTAATCTCAGTCCCCCAAGCAGTAGAGAGATTTATTCAGGCTTCTGGGTGAGGATGTGCTAAGAGAATTGTGAAGAACATGAAAATCTCTGACACAGAGGTTACAACTAAAAGCATCACAGCCTAAACAACTCTAAAAATATTGTCTCAGAAATAGCAAATCATAAAGAACATGGAGCTCTATTTTATCACCTTAGCCCGACTTTTTGATCTAACTCTAGTGATTTGACATTGTTGCTGTCATGAAATGTAATACTAGTTTCAGGGATCTGATATAGGAAAGACTAAAATATAGAAAATTTGGTATCGTGTTTTATATTAGCTTACAGTGTTATGAATTGCTTACGTAAAGTCTTTTTAAATTTGGTATAATGATGATAGTAAGTGTATTTTCTATGTATGTGTAAAACTACATACTAACATAATTAATAACTTAGCCTATACTTTTCAATTTACTTTTAATTTATTTTAATGTAATATTTAAATGTACAATTTGGCCCACATGGGGACCAGATAGATTCCTGAGCCAAAGTGAACTTCTCTCTTGCTTCCCAAGTTGTACTCAGGAAACTGACCAGGTCCTATAATTTTATGAACCAAAACCCTTGGACAGTACAGATACGGTTAAAAACAAAAACAAAACAAGTCTAGGGTGATAGGTCTGAAGCAACCCTTTCTTCTCCTTCCACCATTAGTCTGTAATCTCCAAGTACCCAGAGACAGCATTCTCAGGTTTCCAGCACTCCTTAAAGAGGCTTGGATGAGGCATGAAAAAGAGCAGTGACTCATAGAGGTGAGAAGGTCACCCAATGGGGACCCAATACCAAATCAGTTCCAGAAAACATATATGCCATACAATGCCAGCAGAGATGAAGGAAGACAATTCAGTCAATGACAGCCAATTCAAATGAGAATGACAAAGGTTTGAATGTCTCCTCCCTATCAGGACTGAACTAGGAATGAGGAAAAAAACAAAAAGCCACTTTCCAGTGTCCAGTATCCTAATGAAATTATTTAAAGGGGATTCAGATGTCACTTCCACTTGTTGAAGAATGCAGGGTCTCACTGTGCAGTCATAACTTATTACAGCCTCAAAATCCTATGCTCAAGTTATCTTCTCACTTCCCAAGTAGCTAGGACTACAAAAGCAGCATCTACAGCTTTCAGAAAGGCACAGCAAGAGCAAAAGATCTCCTTCTAGAACACGGTTAAAGAAAATATAAAATACTTACCTGACTAGAGATGACAGCCTTCAAACCCACAGGTGAAGAGATATTCTCCAACACCACTTCCATGCCAATCTTCACCTTCTCCAAGGTAGGGAGAATACCATTGGGTGGAAATCCGGAACACTTACAGACACAGACGCAGAAAAAAAAAAGTGGCTTATTTCACATATAACCCCTAGAGGGAATCTATGGTCTACCTGTTTGGAAAAATCGAAAGGAAGTTTGGAGTTGATGATGTTTGAACCAAACTTTTTGACAGCTGAATAAACAAGGACAGTTAGATACGCATGTCTTACAGAATTCCAATTATTACTGAAGATCTGACACTCTTCCAGTCAAACTTATGTACATATACTTAGGTGTACATGGTTATCTATTTTATGATTACAATGCATTCAATAAAAACTGTTGACAGTGCATGGTTTCAAAGTCTTTCACATGTCAAAAATGTTTTTAAAAATTATAATTTACCTAATTAACTTACAAAATATGTAATTCTAGATAAAATATAAAACAACAATAAAACAAAACACACAAATAAAATCATTTTTGAACTTGGAAAGAAAAGAAAATCTTCAGGTGCCAGATTAAGAACTCATAGAGCAATGTGTTAGAGTTGTAGCTTGAGAGATTGTAGAGGAATCAGATCAAGGTTTTCTTCTAGGATTCTTATAGATTTGGGCTTTACATTTAAGTCTCTAATCCATCATGAGTTGAATTTTGTATATGGTGAAAGGAAGGGGTCCAGTTTCAATTTTCTGCATATGACTATCCAGTTCTCCCAGCACTATTTATTAAGTAGGGAATCCTTTCCCCATTGCTTGTTTTTGTCAGGTTTGTCAGAGATCAGATAGTTGCAGGTGTATGGTCTCATTTCTGGGTTCTCTATTCTGTTCCATTGGCCTATGTGTCTGGCATGGGCAAAGATTTCATGACAAAGATGCCAAAAGCAATTGCAATAAAAGCAAAAATTTGCAAATAAGACCTAATTAAACTAAAGAGCTTTAGCACAGCAAAAGAAACTATCAACAGAGCAAACAGACAACCCACAGAATGGGAGAAAACTTTTGCAAACTATCCATCTGACAAAGGTCTAATGTTCAGCATCTATAACAAACAAACTTACAAGAAAAAAATAAACCCATTAAAAGTGTGCAAAGGGGGAGGGGGGAGTGATTGCATTGGGAGTTATACCTGATGTAAATGACGAGTTGATGGGTGCTGACGAGTTGATGGGTGCAGCACACCAACATGGCACAAGTATACATATGTAACAAACATGCACGTTGTGCACATGTACCCTAGAACTTAAAGTATAATAATAATAAATAAATTTAAAAAAATGTGCAAAGGACGTGGACAGACACTTCTCAAAATAAGACATACATGCAGCCAGCAAATATTTAAAAAAGCTCACTGTCACTGATCATTAGAGAAATGCAAATTAAAACCACAATGAGATACCATCTCACACCAGTCAGAATGGCCTTTATTGAAAAGTCAAAAAATAACACATGCTGGTGAGGTTGTGAAGAAAAAGGAATGCTTACACATTGTTGGTGGGAGTGTAAGTTAAACCCTGTGGAAAGCAGTGTGGCAATTCTTCGAAGATCCAGAAATAGAACTACCATTCAACCTAGGAATCCCATCACTGAGTATGTACCCAAAGAAATATAAATTGTTCTATCATAAAGACACATGCAAGTACATGTTCATTGCATCACTATTCATGATAGTAAAGACATGGAATCAAACAAGTGCCCATCAGTATAGACTGAATAAAGAAAATGTGGCACATATATCCCAGGGAATGCTATGAGGACATAAAAAGGAACAAGATTGGCCGGGTGCGGTGGCTCACACCTGTAGTTCCAGCACTTTGGGAAGCCAAAGTGGGCAGATCACTAGGTCAAGAGGTATTTTTAACATTCTTAAGAAAAAAAATTCAAGTAAGAATTTTATATCTTGCCATACCAAGCCTCATAAGCAAAGCTGAAATAAAATTGTTTCCAGACAAGCAAGCACTAAGGACATTTATTACCACTGGGCCAGTCTTACAAGAGATCCTTAAGGGAGTTCTAAATATGGAAACAAAAGAAATGTCCACACAAAGAATCAACGAAACCAAAGTTTGTTATTTGGCAGAATAAACAAGATCAATAGACCATTTGCTAGAATAGTAGGAAAAAAAAGAGAAGATTCAAATAAGCTCAACCTGAAATGACAAGGGTAACAAACACTACAACCGATCTCACAGAAATACAAAAGATCTGCAGAGACTATTATGAACCCCTCTGTGTGCATACAAACTAAAAAATCTAGAAGAAATGGATGAATTCCTGGAAACACAGAGTCTCCCAAGATTCAATCAAGAAGAAATTGAAATACTAAACAGGCCAGTATCAAGTTGCAAAATTGAATCAGTAATTCAAAAAATCCTACAAACCAAAAAAAAAAAAAAAAAAAAAAAGCCCTAGGCCAAATAAAGTCAGAGTCAACCTCTACCAAACATACAAAAAGAGCTGGTACAAATTCTACTGGAACTATTCCAAAAAGTTAAGGATGAGAGACTCCTCCCTTACTCATTTTATGTGGCAAACATCAGGCTGATACCAAAAACCTGGTAAAGATACCACAAAAAAAGAGAAAACTACAGGTCAATATTCCTTATAAACAGAGACACAAAAATCCTCAGCAAAATACTAGCAAACCAAATCAAACAGCCCATCAATTAATTCACCATGATCAACTTGGTTCATTCCTGGGATTCAAAATTGATTCAATATATGCATACCAATAAATATGATTTACCACTTAAACAGAATTAAAAACAAAAAAAAATATGATCATCTCAGTAGATGCAGCGAGAGCTTTTGATAAAATTCAAGATCCTTTCATGATAAAAACCCTCGAGAAACTAGGCATAGACGGAACATATTGCAAAATAACAAGAGTCATCTATGACAGACTCATAGCCAACATCATACTGAATGGGAAAAAGCTGGAAGCATCCACTTTGAGACCTAGAACTAAACAAGGATCCTATTTTGTCCCACTGCTGTGCAACATAGTACTGGAAATCTAAGCCAGAGCAATCAAGCATGAGAAAGAAATAAAAGGCATCTGAATAGGAAAAGAAGAAATAAATGTTTTTTTTTCTTCACTGACAATGCGATTCTGTACCTAGGAAGCCCTAAAGACTCCACCAAAATGTTACTGGAACTGGTAAAAAATTTTGGCAAAGTTTCAGGATACAAAATCAATGTACAAAAATCAGTAGCATTTCTATACACCAACAGCATCCAAGAATGCAATTCTATTAAAATATGCAATTCCATTTAAAGTGACCACAAACAAATAAAATAAAATACCTAGGAATACATCTAACAAAAGTGGTGAAAGATCTCCACAAAGAGAACTGAGAAACACAGCTAAAATAAATCATAGATAACATACAAAACAGACAAAAATTTTGACAAAACAGACACAAAAAAAAAGCTATGGGGAAATAACTCCCTGTTCAATGAATGGTTCTGGGATAGATGGCTAGCCATACACAGAAGAAACCAGACCCCAACCTTTCATCATATACTGAAATTATCTCAAGACAGATTAAAGATTTAAATGTAAGATCTCAGACTTCAAAATTCTGGTAGAAAACCTAAGAAATATTATTGTGGAATAATGTTTGGGGAAGAATTTATGACTAGGTCCTCAAAAGTAATTACAACAAAAAACAAAATTGGCAAGTGGGACCTAACTAAACTAAAGAGCTTCTGCACAGCAAGAGAAACTATCAACAGAGTAAACAACCTACAGAATGGGAGGAAATACTTATAAGCTATGCATCTGTCAAAGGCCTAATGTTCAGAATATATAAGGAACTTAATTCAACAAGTAAAAAGCAAATAACCCCATTAAAAGTGGAAGAGGACATAAACAGACACTTTGTAAAAGAAAACATACAAGCAACCACCAAAGGTATGAAAAATGCTTAACCTCGCTAATCATCAGAGAAATACGAATCAAAACCACAATGAGATACCATCTCACACCAGTCTGAATGGCAGCTATTAAAAAGTCAAAAAACAACAGATGCTGGTGAAGCTGCAGAGAAAAGGGAATGCTTATACACCATTGGTGGGAATACAAGCACTGCAGAAAGCAGTTGGGAAGCTTATCAAAGAACTAAAAACAAAAGTACCATTCAACCCAACAATCCCATCACTGGGTATATATCCAAAGGAAAATAAATCACTCTACCCAAAAGACACATGCATGTGTATGTTAATTACAGCACTTTTCAAAGTAGAAAAGATATAGAATCAATCTAGGTGACCATCAATGGTGAATTGGACAAAGAAAATGTGGCACATATACATCAGGGAATCGATGCAGCTATAAAAAAGAATGGAATCATGTCCTTTGCAACAATATGAGTGCAGCTGGAGGACATTATTCTCAGTGAATTAACGTAGGAACAGAAAACCAAATACCACATGTTCTCAATCATAAGTGAGAGCTAAATATTGGGTACACGTTGACATAAAGATGGCAACAACAGACACTGGGGACTACTAGAGGAGGGAGGAAGGGGGACAAGAGTTAAGCTATTGGGTAGTGTGTTCACTACCTGGGTGGTGGGAGTAATCATACCCCAAACCCCAGTATCATGCAATATACCCATATAACAAATCTGCACATGTATCTCCTGGATCCAAAATAAAAGTTGAAATTATAAGGACAGTAACAACAACAAAAACGCAAAAATTAGTAGAAGGAAATGAATAACAAAGATCAGAGCAGAACTAAACAAAATGGAGGGTAAAAGAATTCCAAAGAATAAGTAAAACCAAAAGTTTTTTTTTTTTTTGGACAGATAAAATTGACAAACCATTAGCTACACTAGAAAAAAAAGAGAGAAAACCCAAATAAACAGAAGCAGAAAGAAAAAAGGAGACATTAATAACTGATTCCAAATAAGTAAAAAATATCATCAGAGATTATTATGCTATATGCTAACAAACTTGAAAATCTAGAGGAAATAAATACATTACTGGACACATACAACTTCCCAAGTTTGAACCTATAGAAAATAAGAAAGGACCTAGAGGAAATACATGGCTGGACACATACAACTTAACAAGATTGAACCTGTAAGAAATAAGAAACCTGGGTAGGCCAATTCTGAGTAATGAGTTTGAATCAGTAATAAACATCTCCCAACAAAGAAAAGCCTGGGATTGGATGGCTTCACTGTCGAATTTTAACAAACTTACAAAGAACTAACACCAAATTCTCCTCCAACTATTCTAAAAAATTGAAGAGAAAGAAATTCTCCCTAACTCATCCCACAAGGCCTGTATTACCCTGACATCAAAACCAGACATGGATGCAACAAGAAAAGAAAACTATCAGCCAATATCCCTGATGAACATAGATGCAAAAATCCTCAGCAAAATACTAGAAAATTGAATTTAACAGCATATCAATAAGATAATACACCATGATCTGGTGAGATTTATCTCAGGGCTTCAAGGATGGTTCAACATATGCAAATCAATAAATACAATACATCACAATAAAATGAAGGAGAAAACCAATAGATGGAGAAAAGCATTTGATAAAATTCAGCATTCCTTCTTGGGGGGAAAAAAAAAAACCTCTCAACAAATTAGGCACAGAAAGACTATATCTCCTCAATATAATAAAGGTCAGATATGACAAACCCACAGCTAACGTCATACTAAATGGGCAAATTTGAAAGTTTTTCTATATGAACTTGAGTAAGACAAGGATGCTTATTTTCACTACTCTTTTCAACGTTGTACTGGAAGTCCTAACCAGAGCAACCGGGCAAGAGAAATAAATAAAAGGCATTCAAGTTATAAAGTGGAAGTCAAATTGTCTTTCTTTCCAGGTGGCATGATCTTATATCTAGAAAAACCTAAAGACTCCATCAATAAACTCTTAGATGTTACAAATGAAGTCAGTAAAGTTGCCGGATATAAAATCAACATACAAAAATAAGTAGCATTTCTTTACACTAATAACAATCTCACTCAGAAATAAATCAATAAGGAAATTGCTTTTACAATACCTACAAGAAAATAAAATAGGAATAAATTTAACCATGGGGGTGAAAGGCCTCTACAAGGAAAACTACAAAACACTGATGAAAGAAATTGAAGAGGACACAAATAGAAAGACATTCCATGCTTATCGATCAGAAGAATTAATATTGTAAAAATGGCAATATTGTCTAAAGCAATATACAGATTCAATACAATCTCTATCAAAACACGAATGTCATTGTTCACAGAAATTGGGAAAACATTCCTACAATTCAGATGGAACCAAAAAAGAGCCCAAATAATCAAAGTGATTCTGAGCTGGAGACATCTTGCTATCTGACTTTAAAATATATTACTAGGCTATAATAACCAAAATGACATGGTATGGTTACATAAAAATAGACATGTAGACCAATGGAATAGAATAGAAAACCCAGAAATAAGGTCACTTATTTACAGCCAACTGATTTTTGACAGAAGCTCCAAGAACATATATTAGGGAAGGGATACCCTCTTCAATAAAATGGTGCTGGGAGATTTGAATATTCATATGCAGAAAGTGAAACTGCAACCCTATCTTTCACAATGTACAAACATCAATGCAAGATAGATTAAAGATTTAAAAGTAAAACCCAAAACTATAAAACCACTAGAAGTAAACATATGAGAAACTTCAGCATATTGTTGTAGGCAAAGATTTTATGGCTAAGGCTTCAAAAGCAAGGCAAATAAACCAAAAATAGACAAAGGAAACTATATTAAACTAAAAAGCTTCTGCACAGCAAAGGAAATAATTAACAGAGTTAAGAGACAATCTAATCAATAGGAGAAAATATTTGAAAACTCTTCACCTGATAAGAAATTAGTATGTAGAAGGAACTCAAACAATCTTTTTTTAATATCTCATTAAAAAGTGGGCAAATGACATAAGTAGACATTTCTCAAAGGAAGACATACAAATGGCCAACAGGCACATGAAAAGTAAGTTAAATATCACTAATTATCAAGAGAATGTAAGTCAAAGTCATAATAAGATATCATCTTACCCCAGTTAGAATGGCATTATTAAAAAGACAAAAAACAGTGGATACTAGTGAGGATGCAGAGAGAAGAGAGCTCTTATACACTGTTTGTAGGATTGTAAATTAGTATAGTTATTATGAAAGACAGATGGAGAATTTTCAAAAAATGAAAAATGGGACTCCCGTTGGGTTTAGTAATCCCACTATTGGATATTTATCCAAATGAAAAGAAGTCAGTTTATGTAAGAGATTCATGTACCTCCATGTTTATTACAGCACTATTTACAAGAGCAAAGAAATTGAATCAACCTAAGTGTTCATCAACAGATGAATGGATAAAGAAAATGTGGTATATATACACAATGGAATACCACACAGCCATAAAAAAAAAAATGAAACAATGTCATTTGAAGCCACATGGATGGAACGGGAGATGATTATGTTAAGTCAAATAAGCCAGGTGCAGAAAGACAAATATCACATGCTCTCTCTCATATGTGGGAGTGAAATAGTTGATTTCATGGAAGCAGATAGTTGAATGATGGTTACCAGAGGCTAGAAAGAGTGTGTGTGGGGAGAGGGTGATGAAGGTAAGTTGGTTAATGGGCAGAAACATACAGTTAGATGGACTGAGTAGGTTTTAATGTTCAATAGCAGAGTGGGATGACTATAGCTTAATAATGATACATGGTATATTTGAAAATAGCTGGAAGAGAGGAGTTTAAAGTTCCTAACACATAGAAGTGATAAAGTCTCAAGATGGTGGATATCCTAAATATTCTGACTTGATTATTACACATTCTATGCATGTAAAAAATATCACATGTACTCTATAAATGTGTATAAGTATTACATGGAAATAAATACATATATAAGATGAATATTTAGAACATATTGGCTGGGACCGATGGCTCACGCATGTAATCCCAGCAAGTTGCAAGACTGAGGCAGATGGATGGCTTGAGCCCAGGAGTTCAAGACCAGCCTGGGCAATATAGTGAGACCCCACCTCTGTTTTTTTTTTCCTTAAAAAAGGAACTTCTTAAACATGGGTTAAGAAAGGATTCTTTCAGAAATTCACAATAGGATGACCTGTAAGAAAATAAATAGATTAGTCCAGGCACCGTGGCTCATGCCTGTAATCCCAGCACTTTGGGAGGCCAAGGCAAGTGGATCACCTGAGGTCAGGAGTTTGAGACCACCTGGCCAACATGGTGAAACTCCGTCTCTACTAAATATACAAAAATTAGCCGGCATGGTGGTGCATGCCTATAGTCCCAGCTACTTGGGAGGCTGAGGCAGGAGAATTGCTTGAACCTGGGAGGCAGAGGTTGCAGTGAGCCAAGACTGCGCCATTGCACTCCAGCCTGGATGACACAGTGAGACTCTGTATCAGGAAAAAAACAAAAAGAAAATAAATAGATTAATATATTTGTTTACCTCAAAATTTAAACTTCTGTATGACCAGTGATATTGTAACCCCAAAATTTAAAAAGTGACACACTGAGAGAATTCTTTTTTTTTTTTTTGAGACAGAGTTTCACTCTTGTTGCCCAGGTAGGAGTGCAATGGCATGATCTTGGCTCACTGCAACCTCTGCGTCAGGGTTCAAGCGATTCTCCTGCCTCAGCCTCCCAACTAACTGGAATTACAGGTGCCCACCACCCTGCCCAGCTAATTTTTGTATGTTTAGCAGAGACAGGGTTTCACCATGTTGGCCAGGCTGGTCTCAAACTCCTTATCTCAGGTTTTCCATCAGCCTTGGCCTCCCAAAGTGCTGGGGATACAGGTGTGAGGAGACATTTTTAATAAAGGCTATAATCTTTGATCATCAAAAAATAAAAATAAAAAAAAAAGAAAAGAAAGAGTCAAGAAAAAAATCAGGGAGGGAGAAGGAGAGAAAGAAAAGAAGAAATAAAGCAGCCCAAGAGAAAAAAAAAGTCAAATGTCATAAACAGTAATTCAGGAAAGAAAAATCTGAATGTTCAACAAGAAAATGAAAAATGCTGAAACTTATTAACAACAAGCAAGGAGCTGCAAATTAAAACTACACCAAGATAACATTTTATACCTATCATGTTGCCATTAAAAAAAAAAAAAAAAGTGAGCCTTACAAAATGTAGCATTGGGAAAGGTGTGGAACAATGGAAACATTTATACTCTACCTCTGATCCTGTGAAATGTACATTGGTACAACCACTTTAGAAAATATCTTGGTAATATCTATTGAAGCTAAATATGTGCATACCTTATGGTCCAGCAAGTAGAAACACTTTCAAGCATGTGTACAAGAATGTTCCTTTTAATATTATTTGTAATGAAAAACAATGACAAAAAAACTGAGCATCAATAGGAAAACGGGTGAATAAATTGTGGTATGAAGAGCAGTTGTAACCTAACACACAAACACACACACACAGACACACACACACACACATATCCATAAAGGAGGGTACAAAAAATGTATTGTCAGGTAATATGCTGAATGACACAATAGCATTTACATAAACTTTTATAAACACAAAAAGCAATCCAATATATTGTCAGTTGAGATACACACACATATGTATGTGAGAACATTAGAACACAGATTGACTGGAAGGAATCAAAACAATATATTGGCATTGGTTACAGGAGGGAAAGAGTGGGTAATGGATTTGAGGAATGAAGACCTTTATTTACTCTGTGTTTTTCTACATGAAATAGAGTACGTGTATATTTGTGTAAATGTATATGCATCTGTGTGTATTTGTCTTCTATATATTAAATATATATTATATATGTTAAAATTATAAAAGTTATCATTTGTGATTTTGGGAGAGTATTTTTATACAAATTTTGCATTTCTCTACTTTTTAGCATTAAAAAAATAAAAACCTAAGTGTGAATCAGATGCTGAGTTATGATAATTTGAGGCCAAGACTAACCGAGGCATTAGAATTCTAAGAAGGAAGCCTGAAAAACACTGTGCATCAAAAATGGTAATTTACCTGCCCCTCTAAAAGGAAGTCAAATCTCAGTGTCAGGTTCCAGCTGTGCTGCTAGTTAACACCGCAGCTCAGAGAATGGAGTGTTTTTGTGGAGAAAGTGTTTTGAGGATGCTGAGGCAGAACCGCAGCCAGGGACTTTGGGGAAATGAGGTTCAGCAGAAAGTAGAATGCAGAAGAGAATTTTCACTAGGCCAGGACAAGTCAGCAAGGCAAAGCAAACAAAACCCTGAAGAGCTGAAGACAGAAAATACTTTCTATTTGGAGACCACTGCACATTTTTCTTTAGGCCAGTCCCTCTCCTGCTGCCTCTCTCCTCCTCATTTCATCCTTTCCTCTTTTTCTTTTAAGGGAACAGAAAGAACATGGAAGTTAAGGTGTAAGAGGAGGTGACACAGAAATTTATCTTTTATGTTTTGATTTTTGTACTTTCTAAAATAACATATTTGCTCTTATTATCTCTTCTTGCCTAAAGCAGATGAAAATAACTTGAGTGTCTCCTAAAACTATGAAACTTTAAGGCAAAATAAACTTGGTTTTATGCCTTAGGAAATACCATTTCATGATCTATGCAAAGTCTTTCTGTGAAATTTGAGAAAAATTGTTTACAAGTAGAAATTGGAGGCATTGCCCTAACTTTAAATATAATATACTCCCTGCAAGGGAGTTGGGGGGTCTTCCCAGGCGCCCAAGAGCACAGAGACACTGGGGACCAGAGGGTCCAGAGCCGTGGCAGGGCAGCTGCAGTGGCACCGGGGGAGGGCAGGCTCCTGTCTGCTCCATGGAGTAGGGAGAGTGGCTCCTGCCTGCTCCGTGGAACATTATAGCCCCATCGGCGCCTCCCCGCTGCAGCCAGTGTCTTGGTAGCAGCCGCTCTAGATGGGCCCCTGCTGCCATCAATCTACTGATATTTAAATTGCAAATATTACCATGTATCTTATTTGCTTAAAACACTTTACTGGCTCTGTACTGCTCACAAGATTCATTTTCTTCTCTTTAACATGGCATGTGTGATTTCTGGCTGCTGTTCTACCGATGCCTGAGGAGTAAACCTCCAGCAATGCCTTAAATACTTGTGGTTTCTCGCACACACTATGCTGTTTCTAGTCTCCAAGATGTTGCTGGAACCCCTCTCTTTACTTGAGGAATCTCTCCTTTTCTTCTTCTACCATCAAGGTAATTGAAAGAACATAGGTATTAAAGTCAAACAAATCCAAGGTTCAGGTTTTAGTCTCACCATGTGATGTTCCTAGAACGTGAATCATAGAGAATTGGTCAAAATGTTACTGATAAGACTTTGCATGTGACTTATTATCAAACAACCCATTTAATGAATTTGTAAAAATCAACTTCCTTGCTTTAGGTGAAATTTTAAACTCCAGTAAATATGTATTTATGATATTGAGTCTTCATTCACTAATCTTTTACTGGCAGTAACACAGGTTTATATTCTAAATGAATTGAAGGATATATGCAAATTATTACCCATAAGCTATTTCACAAAATTCAGAATAAATTGTAAGGGTCTTGTCTTTTCTTTCATATTTTTAATAAATATGTTAAAGGTAATTAAATACATTATATCAGCTTAGAGACCTTCAGACAGACTTAGACTTCCACCTAATAACAGTGGGAGACCTCAACACCCTGCTAACAGTTTATCAAGACAGAAAATTAACCAAGATATTCAAGACTTTAACTCAGCACTGAATCAAATGGACCTGCTAGACATCTACAGAGCTCTCCACCCTAAAATGACAGAACAAACAATCTGCTCATGGCACATACTCTAAAATTGACCCCACAATGAGATATAAAATAATCCTCAGCAAATACAAAAGAACTAACATCATACCAACCACTCTCCCAGACCCTGGCACAATAAAATTAATAAGCAAGTCTAAGAAAATTGCTTAAAACCATACGGTTACATGGAAATTAAGTAACCTGCTCCTGAATGACATTTGGGTAAATAATGAAATTAAGGCAGAAGTCAAAAAGTTATTTGAAACTAATAAAAACAAAGATACAACAAACCAGAATCTCTGGGACACAGCTAAGGCAGTGTTAAGAGGGAAATTTATAGTGCTAAACACCCACATCAAAAAGGCAGAAAGATCTTAATTAACAACCTAACATCACAACTAAGAGAACTAGCAAACCAAGAGCAAACTTACTCCAAAATTAGCAGAAGACAAGAAATCACCAAAACCAGAACTGAACTAAAGGAGAGTGAAACACACACACACACACACATACACACACACACACACACACACAAACATTAAAAAGATCAACAAATCTACAAGTTGTCTTTTTTAAAAATGAATAAAATAGAACACTGGCTAGACTAATAAAGAAGAGAAAAGATCCAAATAAACACAACTAGAATGACAAAGAAAATATTACCACTGACCCCACAGAAATAGAAATAACCATCAGAGAATACTGTGAATACCTCTGTGCATACAAACTAGAAAATTTAGAAGAATTGATAAATTCCTGGACATAGATACCCTCCAAAGACTACACCAGGAAGAAATTAATCCCTGAATAGACCAATAACAAGCTTCAAAATGGAATCAGTAATAAATAGCCTGCCAACCAAAAAAACCCAGGACCAGACAGATTCACAGCGGAATTCTACCAGATGTACAAAGAGGAGCTGGTACCATTTCTACTAAAACTATTCCCAAAAACTGAGAAGGAGGGGCTCCTTTCTAACTCGTTCTATAGGCCAGCATCATCCTGATACCAAAACCTGGCAGAGACACAACAAAAAAAGAAAACTCAAACCAATATTCTTGATGGACATCAATACAAAAAATCCTCAACAAATACAGGCGAACCAAATCCAGCAGCATGTGAAGCTTTCCATCACAGACAAGTAGGCTTTATCCCTAGGATGCATGGTTGCTTCAACATATGCAAGTCAATAAAGGTGATTCATCACATGAACAGAACTAAAGATAAAAACCATATGATTATTTCAGTAGATTCAGAAAAAAGCTTTCAATAAAATTCAACACCCCTTCATATTAAAAACTCTCAATAGACTAGGTATTGAAGGAACATTCCTTAAAGTAATAAGAACCATCTATGACAAACCCACAGTCAACATCATACTAAGTGGGCAAAAGCTGGAATCATTCGCCTTGAAAACAAGCATGAGACAAGGATGCTCTCTTTCATCACACCTATTCAACATAGTATTGGAAATCTTGACCAGAGCAATCAGGTAAGAGAAAGAAATAAAGGGCATTGAAATAGGGAGAGAGGAAGTCAAACTATCCCTGTTTTCAGATGACATAATTCTATAACTAGAAAACCTCACAGTCTGTCCAAATCTCCTTCAGCTGATAAACAACTTGAGCAGAATCTCAGGATACAAAATCAACATACAAAAATCACTAGCATTCCCAAACATTAACAACAGTCAAGGTGAGAGACAAATCAGGAATACATTCTCATTCACAATTGCCACAAAAAGAATAAAATACCTAGGAATACAGCTAAACAGGTAGGTAAAAAATCTCAACAAAGAGAACTACAAAACACTGGTCAAACAAATCAGAGATGACACAAACAAATGGAAAACCATTTCGTACTCATGGATAGGAAGAATCAATATTGTTAACATGGCCATACTGCCCAAAGCAATTTATAGATTCAACACGATTCCTAGCAAACTACCAATGATATTCTTCACAGAACTAGAAAAAACTAGTTTAAAATTCATATGAAACCAAGACGGAGTCAGAAAAGCCAAGGCATTCCGAAGCAAAAAGAACAAAGTTGGAAGCATCATACTACGCAACTTCAAACTATACTACTGGGCTATAGTAACCAAAACATAATGGTACTGGTACAAAAACAGACACATAGACCAATAGAAAAAAAAATAGAAAGCACAGTAATAAGTCTGCACACTTACAACCATCTGACCTTCGACAAAGCCGACAAAAGTAAGCAACAGGGAAATGACTCCCTATTCAATAAATAGTGCTGGAATAACTGACTAGCCATATGCAAAAGATTGAAACTGGGCCCCTTCATCATACCATACACAAAAATCAACTTGAGATGGATTGAAGACTTAAATGTGAAACCCAAAACTATAAAAACTTTGGAAGACAACCTAGGCTTCTGCACAGCAAAAGAAACTGTCAACAGAGTAAACAGACAAGCTACAGAATAAGAGAAAATTTTTGCAAACTATGTATTAACAAAAGTCTAATATCTATCATTTATGTGGAACTTCAACAATTTCAAGGAAAAAAACATTAAAAAGTAGGCAGAGAACATGACAGACACTTCTCAAAAAAAAGATACGCATGTGGCCAACGAGAATGTGGAAAAAAAAAGTTCAGTATCACTGATCATTAGAAAAAAGCAAATCAAAACTACAATGAGATATCATCTCACACCAGTTAGGATGGCTGTTATTGAAAAGTCAAAAAATAACACATGCTGGCCAGGTTGTGAAGAGAAAGGAATGCTTACACATTGTTGGTGGGTGTAAACTAGTTCAACCCTTGTGGAAAGCAGTGTGGCAATTCTTCAAAGAGCCAGAAACAAAACTACAATTCGACCCAGCAATCCCATTACTGAGTATGTACCAAAGGAATATAAATTGTTCTGTCACAAAGACACATGCAAGTATATGTTCACTGCAGCACTATTCACAATAGCAAAGGCATGAAATCAGCCTAAATGCCCGTCAGTGGTAGACTGGATAAAGTGGTACATATACACCATGGAATACTATGCAGCCGCAAAAGAGCCATAAAAAAGATCATATCCTCTGCAGGAACATGAATGGAGCTGGAGGCCATTAGCCTTAGCAAACTAGAGCAGGAAGAGAAAACTAAATAGAGCATGTTGTCACTTACAAGTGAGAGGTAAATGATGAGAACCATGGACACATAGAGGGAAACAGCAGACACTAGGGCTACTGGAGGATGGACGGTGGGAGGAGGAAGAGGAGCAAGAAACATAACTAATGGGTACTAGGCCTAATACCTGGGTGATAAAATAATCTGTACGATAAACCCCCATGACAGGAGTTTACCTATGTTACAAACCTGCAGATGTACTCCTGATCCTAAAAGTTTTTTTAAAAGTGCTTATTGTCCAATGTGAATGGCACATATGTAAATACAAATTAATGGTAATAAAACTAATGATACAAATATAAGCAATATCCAGTAAGAGCATAGAGGAAAGAATGAATTTATTAGTTCATGTTTATTTATTCAGTAATGTATTTAAATTTCTCACAACATGAAATAAAAGGAAAAAATGAATATTGGAGTAGTAAATCCAGAGGAAAAAAATAACTTTGCATAGATAATTTGAAGTCAACAATATATGAGCATACAGAATACATACGTAAGGTCTAGAAAAATGCCAGAGTAAGCATTTGGCCTCTAAACTTTTTGGAAGGTAAGAAAAATGAGAACATAATAAATTACACTATTTATACTATCTCCAAAGAAAAAGAAAATGAACCTATTCCTAGTGCTGAAATGAAAGTTTTTCCTTGTAGGTGATCAAAAAAAGAACAATATGCCATCCTCAACAACATCCATATATTAAATTGACTTCATAGGGCTATTTCTTTTTTTTTTTTTTTTTTTTTTTGAGACGGAGTCTCCCGCTGTTGCCCAGGCTGGAGTGCAGTGGCGCGATCTCGGCTCACTGCAAGCTCCGCCTCCTGGGTTCACGCCATTCTCCTGCCTTTGCCTCCTGAGTAGCTAGGACTACAGGCGCCCGCCACCGCGCCCGGCTAATTTTTTGTATTTTTAGTAGAGATGGGGTTTCACTGTGGTCTCGATCTCCTGACCTTGTGATCCGCCCGCCTCGGCCTCCCAAAGTGCTGGGATTACAGGCTTGAGCCACCGCGCCCGGCCAGGGCTATTTCTTATAGTGGTTGCTAGCATGGACCAATGATGACATAATGCCAAATTACATACAGTAAAAGCAGTTTTACAAGAGGACAGACCATATGGTCCAGATGTGTAAATTTTTGCTTGTGAAGCTTATTCTTAGGATTTTTTTTTTTTTGTATCTATAGGAACACATGGACTATATATCACTCAGGCAATCCTTTGCAAATTTATGTTGCCCAACGAAGCATTTGATGAGGATTAAGCAACAGTGAGTTCAAGGTTATAGTCCTTAACAATCACTTAGGGTGCAGCTATTTCAGTCTACTTATTAAATAATGGAAGCGCTTAACTCCCTCTGGGGTTGGGTTCAGAGGAAAGGGACCACGGAACTTGGACTAGTTTTAAAAATTGTGGTAAAATACACACACCATGAAATTTATCTTGACCATTTTTGAATGTACTGTTCAGTGGCATTAAATACGTTCACATGGTTTTGCTACTAATCCACCTGCACAGAACTCTTTTTATCTTATAAATCTGAATCTCTGTGCCTATTATACAATAACTCCATGTTCCTCCCTCCCTCAGTCCCTGCCAGCCACCATTTTATCTATCTCTATGAATTTGACTATTCTAGGTACCCTCATAAAAGTGGAACCATACAGCATAAAAATATAGAATACTTCATGAATCTGCATGTCATTCTTTCTCTGGGGCCATGCTAAATTGTTTCTCTGTTGTTCTAATTTTAGTATATGTACTGCCCAAGCAATCACTTTGGTTGGTTTTGGACTGAAGAACAGGAGCGCATCAAACTTAAAATGGGGAAAGTTCCTGCATGAAGGCAGGATGGTATAATAATACTATTTTCCTTGCACCTGAAGACTGGGGCAAGAAGGGACACTGAATGAGATGAGGTTAAAGAGACAGGAAGAAACCAAACTCTAAAGGGCTTTGTAAACCATGTTTCATTAAGAGCTTGGACGTACAGACAATAAGAATGGAATAGGGAATTAAAATTTGTATTTAAGAAAAATAATTCCAGGAAAAAAAGGAGGCCTGGAAGAGGACAAAATCTAAAAAAAGACCAATTAGAAGGCAACGGCAAATAATTAGAGAAGGTTTTCCTTCTACTTTTTTTTTCCCCCAGCTCACCAGTATTGTTAGAGCAGGAATTACAGAATTGTACAGAACATGGGGAAATTTGTGTCTGTGCTTCTCATGTCCTTACTTCCAGTCTTCTGTTCCAAGCTTAGAAGGAAACTTTAAAAATATCTTATGTTACTAACAAGCAAAAACAAAACAAAACAGAACAAAAACACTAAAAGTGGGCAAAGGACATGAATAGACACTTCTTTAAAGAAAACACATAAGTGGCCAGCAAGCATATGAAAAAATGCTCAACATGAGCTAATCATTTGAGAAATGCAAATTAAAACCACAATGAGATACCTTCTCACACTAGTCAGAATGGCTTTTATTAAAAATTCAAAAAACAACAGTTGCTGGTGAAGTTATGGAGAAAAGGAATTGCTTACAGACTCCTGGTGGGAATGTAAATTAGTTCAGCTATTGTGGAAATCAGTGTGGCATTAAGTATGTTAGGAAAGAAACCATAGGCATTTCTTACGCTTTTGTACAAAGAACTTAAAACAGAAACACCATTGGACCCAGCAATCCCATTATTGGATACAAACCCAAAGGTATAGAAATTATTCTGCCATAAAGTAACATGCATGCACATGTTCATTGTGGCACTATTCACAATAGCAAAGACATGGGATCAACCCAAGTGCCCATCAACAGGAAAAACTGGATAAAGAAAATGTGATATATATACACCATGGAATACGATGTAGCCATTAAAAAGAACAAGATTATGCCCTTTGCAGCAACATGAATAGAGCTGGAGGCCATAATCCTAAGAAAACTAACATGGGAACAGAAAACCAAATACTGTATGTTCTCACTTATAAGTGCAAGCTAAACATTGAGTACAAAGGGACACAAAGGTGGTGACAACAGGCACCAGGGCCTAGTTGAGGGTAGAGGGTGGAGGAGGAAAATAGAAAAACTCCCTAACAGGTACTATGCTTAGTAACTGAGTGACAAGATAGTTCGTATACTGAATTCCCATGACATGCAATTTACTTACATAACAAACCTGCACATATACCCCTGAACCTCAAATAAAAGTTAAAAAAAAAAAAAAAAAAAAAAAGCAAATCTTATATTTCAGTAAAGAATCCAGAGAAGTCAAAGTCTAAAATGCACATTTTAATCCAGGAGAACACTTTTGAGGTGGCATTTCTCCCAACTGACCTGCCTCATTCCCCACCTCACATCATTTGTGTAGCAAGTGATACGTACTAAATCATCAATTCATAGCTTTTCTGGAATCCTGTGTGAATCATTGTTATTACAATTCAATTATCCTTAAGAAAATGGAAACTAAATATGGAAGGAAATGTGTTTTCCCTTCATAACAAGCTTTCTGGCTTTATACACCCTAAAGAATCAGTAATAATTAGGATGAGGGCAGAGGCTCTAGGATTTGACTATACCAGTGTTGGGCTGAGATACTGCTGCTTTATCTCATCCAGTGGTCCTTAAGGAATACATTTTCCTCTAGTTCTTCATGGTACACAGCTGTCGTGGAGCACTCTCACTCAAAACATTTCAATGGCCAATGCCTAAGGAATCACGTATGAAGTCACTGTTATCGCCAATGAGCCATCTTTTCCTGACAATGTATCTACCTGGATGCTCTCCCTCTCCCCACTTTCACACGTGAAATCATAACCTTAAGAACAATGCAGAGAAGAAAATTGAAAAGTTTTCCCCAAAAAATATACTGGACATAATATCTTCATGCTCTAAAGTCTAGTTGGATTTTGTTTCAATCCTTTCCATAGCACCATCTTAGTCCTCAGTGTTTTATTTTAAAATTATTTGAGAATGGAGATAATTTCATAATTGTACCTGAATTCTTTATTTGCATATAGGAAATAATAAATGTTGGATAATAAGTGCTTATGTATTCAGTAAATAGCTGTTTCAGGCCTATTAGAGTCCAACAACTTAGTTATGCATTAGAAATACACCAAAGAATAAGAAATAATCTCTGAATTCAAGAAATCTCAGTGCAGGTGGAAGATTCCTCAGAAATGTTTTAGAGCATGAAGAGGACACCCTGAGGAAAAATTAAGAAGGCACATCTAGAGTCTTAAGAATTCTGGAAAGGGCTAGAATTTAAAAACTCATTGTGATATCTCAATTTGCCTATCAATAGTGTTTCTTCAGGTGGCAAAAAAGAATTGTTCTTAAAATAACAGGAAACTAAATTACAAAAAGGCACATTTCACCTTAAAGTAAGAACTGTTTTTTAGTAATCAGAGAATCTCCACATTAAAATTAGTTGCTTTGTAAAGATAAAGAGCTTTGTATTATATTAAAAATCTAGAAAACCAGCTGTATAAATGTATAAATGTATAAGTTTAATATAGAATAAATAATTGTAAGGGGTAAAAAATTTGAGTTGACAATTTTAAAGACTCTAATTTTAAGATCTATTAATTTTATATAAGAATATTAATAACATCTCATTATATACATGTAAGGATAATATGGATTATTATGTCTGAAACTGAATGTATTATTTAAAATAGATCCTTTTGAAACTCTAACAGAATTATTCCCAAAAATTACTCTTCATTTTCCAAATATCATGAACTATGACTTTCATTTGCTAAGACATATAAGCCTATTAAGTGTATGTGTGTGTTTGTGTGTGTGTGTGTATGTGTGTAATATCCTAGTGATACTCCAGGTAAATTGGCATTAATCAATAAATGGAGATCTTAAATCAATCATAACCTGTGCCAAGTTGCTGCAGAGCAATTTGATCTTCTAATGTTTTAACACAGAGGCCCAAAACCATTATTTTGCACAAATAATTGTCCAAAGGTTAAGCCAGATTATCTACACAGAAACCTGAGCATTAAGTATGTTAGGAAAGAAAGCACAGGCATTTCTTATGCTTTTGTGCTCATCTTCTCAAATTCCCTTTTCCAAGTGATTAAGTATCAAGGAACCAGGTTCCATGGAAATGCTTGGCTCAATGAAGAGAAAGAAATAGAGAAAGAAGGGGGGGGGGGGGCGGGGAACTGCAACAGAAATCTCTTACATTGAAACACATATCCTAATACAATATTTACAGAAGTGCTTCCAAAGTGTTTCAGAATGCGGCCGGGCGCGGTGGCTCAAGCCTGTAATCCCAGCACTGCGAGAGGCCGAGGCGGGCGGATCACGAAGTCAGGAGATCGAGACCATCCTGGCTAACACGGTGAAACCCCGTCTCTACTGAAAATACAAAACAGTGGCGGGTGCCTGTAGTCCCAGCTACTCGGGAGGCTGAGGCAGGAGAATAGCGTGAACCCAGAAGGCGGAGCTTGCAGTGAGCCGAGATTGCGCCAAAAAAAAAAAAAAAAAGGTTCCAGAATGCTTCAAAAAGTGGAAAAAAAAAAAAAAAAAAAAAAAAGGATGGAATACTTAAAATTTCTCACTTCTATTTCTTCCCATTGTTAAAAGTCTTCCTCTGCTCTCTGCTCCGTTCCATCCGACCTGTCATTATTTAAGTCCTAGTCGTGAATACTTGGACTACTGTAGTCTTACACTGTTTCCTGTATCTTTCACAATAACGCCAAACACATGTATCTTTAAAAACACAAATCTGATCTTGTAATCAAGCTCTTTTACAATCACTTTGCAAGAGGAAACTGAAGTTTAATGACGTTTAACTGGATCACCAAGATCAGGGGGCTCTGAGTACCAGGCTGGAGCTAGAGCCTGGTACTCAGAGTCTGGTTCCTCCTTCAAAATTGTCTTCCTAGATATTGTGTGTATATTATGTATACTAATAGAATGATTTTACCTCAAAAATACCGTAAAATTTGGATGAATGTTGGGACTGCATTTATAGATAGAAAGACTGTCAGCTCAAAATTTTATTCACAAAGTACATAAAACCTATTCAACAAAGTGGTGTTGCAGAACAATTGATCCTAACACATAACTTGCCATTATTTGAAACCATTCCCCCTATTTGACTATCTATATATTTAAATCCCTCTTATATATGCATCAAGAAGCATTTTGATTTTGTTTTTAGCCAACACACAGTTTAACAAATTGCTTAAATATATTAAAGAAAAATATTCTTATTAAGATTAACCCTGTGTATGCTTTCTTTATACTGTATAAAAATTTATAACTATAACTTCAGGGGAAAAATAAAAGGAGTATAAAAATTTCCATATTCTGCTCTTCCTTTTAATTCCCAAGTTTTATTTTCATATTAAAATTGTCCAATTTCTACATTGAAAATTTAATAAAGTAATGAATTTGAGTAACTTTGCAAAATTTTAATACATCCAAAATTATAATAAGAAAAATGTGGAATGTAGGAATATTTTGTTTTTAATTTGGTAAGATCTGAGAGAAATTCTGTTATGCAATTCTTGCAAAAGAATTATTAGATGTATTGCAAATGTCATACAATAAACTGAATATAAATAAAACATAAAATTATGATGTTTACCTTTATTTTCAGATTACTGATGCTTCTAAAATGTATTAATAATATTAAAATTAAAAGCTAAATATCCTGATAGTTAATACAAGCACAATTTTGTAAAATTCCACTTTTGTACAACACACGGCTAACTTTTAATATTTATTTCCCATTTTCTTATTTTTCTGTATTAATATCATTGCTAAAGTGCAACACAAAAGCTCAAATTTGTTTTTAAAATTAGCTGATGAGCTATATTTTATAGTAAATAATATGTGATTAAATTTTAAGTTACATAAGCATCTACTCACTAATATCAAAATGTGTTTATGGCCTGGTTACTCTAATTTACTTTACTTCTTGTTAATTTGAATAACAAAATACTCAGAACGTGGTCTTGAAAATTTTAGGCAGATACTAATGTAAAACTACCTAACAGCCAGGAATAAATACCTGCCATTGATGCTATTTCCATTACTTAAAATACTGAATTAAACCCAGCACACATTGTAAATTGTTTTTGCTTCTTCCTTTTAGGATAGTTGTGAAAAGTGAAATAACCAGGCAGCCTTATCTTAGGTGAGACCATTTCAGCTTGGAAACAAACAAAGCTCTCTCTCGATGAACTGGGTTCATTTCATATTTGTGTAATACCCTGGAAGAAATTAGGTTTCAATAAAGTCCATTTTTGTCACTGCATGTAGCAATGAATATCACACCCAGCAGGGCACAGTGGCACCTGGCTGTCCAGACCCCAGTGTAGCACAAACCATCTGGGGGTAATTACAACAAGGTATTCTTTGAGGACCAGATGGGACCAAGGAACAGAAGCCCCTACCCCTCCCAGTCATTTACAACATAATTCCTTTCAATGATATACTTAATCCTCCCACCAGCTATGCCTTTCAGCTTGCTGTTGTCACTGTTCCTTTATGTAAATTCAGATGCAAGACCGGGAAAAAGAGGGGGTGAGAGAGAGAGTACAAGATAAAAAGGGAAAGGGTGAGAGAGAGAGCCACTGGTGCCTCTAGGGACCAAAAGAAATTATTCATCCCTAAATTGTTTTCACCACAGCAAGTACAGTAACAAATTTTTTTAAAAAGAGAGGACTGAAATTATCCTAAAGAAGGTCAATGCGACAGCCCTGTGTGGCACCAGCTGAGGTTTACTCAGCCACCTGTTAGCTAGAAAGCGCTCTGCACGCGCTTATGATGCATTTAACCAGTTTAAAGGGTCTTTATTGACAGGCCAGCCACCTCCATTCAGCAGGCTGGAGCCATAGGCCTGCTTTGTGGTCATATGTGGCATACAAGCCTTAATTCAATTACGCTGTAAGCCTATCCAATCTGCATCACTGCCCTTTCACTTTTGTGCCATTTGTCTTGCATATTGTAAAGAATTTTATTTTGAAGAGGGAAAGGCACCCTACAACCCAGTTGTCTTTATTTTTCATTTAAGGTTGTGCCGCAGGTGTGCCGCCACCTTTCAACTCCCGAAATGTATTCATCTTTAAGTGATATTTTAGAGGGAAGCGGTATTCATTGTTTGGTGACATTGCTTTGTGGGTGTTGCTGATTTTTAATTATTTAAAATTAGGTATACATTCAAACTCTCCAACACACCAACGAAGAATCTCCAACCTTGATTGTTAAAAATTCAAAAGAAGAAACAAAAAGAAAATGTACATGATAAATGAAAATGACAATTATTAGCTTTGTTCTACAATTTTTCTATTTAAAAAGAAAAGTATTTCTTAGAGTGATCATACATTAAATTTTAAATTTTGGATTTTTCCTCAAGTGTCTGACACAAAATATGAATATCTGTATATATGAGTGAGGTTCAGTGCTGCTATGTTGCTTGAAAATTTCTAATCTAAGTTCCATATAAGGTAATTAAATATATCAAGTGTGCTTATATTGTTTTGTATTTTGGTACTTTCAATTTTCCATAACACTGGACCAGTGCATATTATTATTTGATGCTTGGCATTTTCATAATAATGTAGGGACAATGAAAACATAAAGATAGATTTCCCAAAGTCAAGGGCTCTATTATTTTTATATCATATTTTTCTTAAATTAAAAGTCTGCCTCATTTAAGCATGCTTAAAATAGCATGCAACATTGCAATAATATAGAAATGTGATAACCAACCAAACCTACCTCCTAGAGGTCCTGTGTTTATATTAAGAGTATGGATCATTTCAAATCAGTGTTCCCCCAAATAATTAAATGACTTATCATGAGAATTGATTGGGACTTCAAAGAAGGGAGAGAAGAATCTTCTTTGTTAGGTGATGTCTATTTTCCACCCAAGTAGAAAAGGACAGTAGTGCTAGATTACTTATCAAAGTTATTAAGCGAGTCAGTGTCAATTTTCATCATGGCAACTTCAATGTGTCTTTGGAAGTTCTCATCTCTTTTAAATTACTGAATCAAAACCACAAATACGAAGCATTCGAAAGAGACCAAGACACTTTAACTGGCAAGAAAAAATAAAAATATTTGCATCTGATCCTCAAAATAAAAAGTGTTTGAAAAACTACCTTTATATGCGTGTAAATTTAACCTATGTGTATCTCTCAGCAATTCTATGCCCATTTCCTTTGTGTTTTCCTATAGGGTTGCATTTTAAAAATGAGAAAAACGAAGGGTTAATAGAGGCTAAATTGCTTGCCTAAGAGCTCAAAATTCTTCTGATTTCTAAGAGTTCTTTCTATTACACCAGGAAGACTTCATATGACTATTCTATAAACTTTATGATTTTTACCCATCTATGCATGTATGTGTGTTTAATGTATGTGTATTTCTCAGCAATTCTATGCCCAATTCCTTTGTGTTCTCCTATGGGATTGCATTTTGTCAATGAGGAAAACTAAGGGTATATAGAGGCTAAATTCTTTTGATTTCTAATTGAAATCAAAATTCTTCTGATTTCTAATTGAGGGTTAAGAGCTCAAAATTCTTTTGATTTCTAATTGAGCATTCTTTTCATTACATCATGAAGACTTCATATTACTATTTTATGAACTTTATGATTTTTATGCATCTGTGCAATTTTCTGTATATATTAGAGATATGCCCTATAACATATATATATACAGGAAATTGCCCAGATGTGTAAGCTTATCAATATATGGAAATATATATGTTAGAGTACACTCTGAACACTCTGTGTACTCTAACATATATATATACACACATAACATATATATACATATGTACATACATTGATAAGCTTACCAATATTCTGTGAAGTAGGAATAACAACTGAACTTGTAAGTCTAGAATCACATCAAAACAATGAGAAAAATGACCTGAATTTGTTACATTAAAAAATCATTGCTAAGATATAGACATATTTCTTTAGCCACTTTTAACCCCTTATATAGATTTTGAAGTAAAAAATAATAGCCAAAAATATGTGTCTAGTTTTAAAATAGTCTATGTGAATCACATAACCTGTTTGCACTTTGTATCTCTCTACATAATAATACAAAAAAAATTGAGAGTTCATTTTTTAAGGACTTCAGCATCCTGGAATTCAGATTAAAATATCTAAATATTCTTGATATAAATGTAAGAACACAGGTTTTAAAACATTTTAGAAGAAAAGTAGTACAGGAAGTTACTTTCACTATAGAAATCTGTATTTTTATTAGCATTTTACGATGTAAATTATTTTTCCAAATTTCAAACATATCATATTGCTTTTGAAATAATGTAATCTGTAATAACCCTATGAAATAACTGCATTATTATATGCCAAATAGGGGTCTGTTAAAATTTAACTACCTGTTATATTTTTATTAGATCACAAAATAAAATGGAATTATATAATGTTTATGTTAAATTTTCACTTTCCAATAAAAATCATGCAAATATTCCTTTCCAGAAATACTTTATTCAAGGAAATGTTGAAGAAAATAAAAATTAGGAAAACTAAAATAGTCATAGCTAGTAACCATAACTAAATATGTATGTGTATATATATTTGAGAATCCAAACTTAATATAGCTGAGTAAACCAGAGGACTAAATACCAGTTTTGGAAATCTGTTATTGAATGGCTAACATTCACCAAAGATGTTCAAAGTTGAAATTTGAAGAGATAATAAACAATAACAAATTTACCAAACTTCAGATATTTTACTCATCATTTATAAAAACTCTCTTGCCTAAGGATTTATAAAGAAAAAACTCAGGTAGCAAGAAACTGGTTACTTTCACATGCAGTGAAACATAATTTTAGCTTCACATCCATTTCCTGTCCAACACAATGGTGGGTCCTGAGAATAAAATGTGTTTTGGAGAAAATTATCACTGTATACCAAGGACCTTCCCATGCAAAACTCCCTTTCTTGTCAGTGAAATTTTCAAGCACACTTGATGGTCACAGAATGAGGATATATGTGTATGTTTCTAAGCCAATAATGCAGTTTGAATTAAAATAAATGATCTCTTTACTAAATTTCTGACCCTAAATATGCATAAAGCTATTTGCCCATCTTGTTTCCAAAGTTTGTTAGAGAATACAAAAGACATTTTTTGTGTGTTCATTTTGCCATAGTCAATTCTAATATCAAGAAATGTCAACATGATGTGTTTGGGTTTAGTGGAAAAGTAAAAAATTGAGTCAATTAGTTTGTTTGTTTGGTGTGCAGAATGCCAAAGAGTGGATTCTGTAAACTTTCTTCTTGAATTCGCCATTTAAACATCATTTGGCAAAGTTGTGTTAACATTTATGTTGCTATGATCAACATGATTTGGTTTGGCCGAGTACCTAAAAGTAGTAAGTAATATATGGCTATCAAAACTAAAGAATAAAGACAAGTTACTTCTCATTAACCCAAAGACAGATAAAAATTGCACTATGAAATCTAGAAGACTGATGAACTAATCTCAAGGCTACCATTTATTCTTATTTCTCTACCACCCTAGATACCCCGATGACCTTAGCTAGTTGAAAGAGAAAAGTGAGGGGTAAGTGATAAATTTTAATTTTCAGAAGAAACCTCTTGGGCATTTTCCTGTTTGTTCCTAAAATGAATTGTAGATTCCTATTAGTTCAACCTTCCACTCTGGAACAATTTTCTTAAATAACGTTAGATTTTGAGATTAGCACCAGAAGGTAACCACTATTGAATATGCTAATGTTTCTTTGCATTAAGAATAAAGGAAAAGAATAAAACATAAATATCTTATTAGAGTGAGATGTTATAAATTCACATGAATGAGAGAGTGGAATGTATAGGCTTGTGGGATTGTGCATTTATTGCCTTTGCACTCTGGAGAGTGTTTGTAGATGTTTTGTGTACACACATATGTCAGAAATGTACATGTATTCACATGATGCAGAAGAAGAAATTAGCACCAATAGATTAACTCCAGATTTCAATTACATATTTATTAATTATACTACAAACTGTGCAGATTGATAACCATTTAAACAAAATTATTTAATCATTAATACTCCTGCAGTTTCATTGTACAAATAAATAAACTGAACTTAGAGAACTAAGTAATTTACCCAAGCTCACATTGCTAACAAGGGTGAAAACGGGTTTGAATTGAAAGTTGTCTGGATTCTGAGATGGTGCTGTTAACGTCCATATTATACACTTATACCAAAAACACAAATGCCAAGAGTTAAACATATGCTTCATAATAACTGTATGACATGTTTACTGTACTCATATATTTTCAAATTCTTCTTCTCTTTCAGTTATTATAATCATTGTTAGAAGTAGCCATGAAATCTGGAAATTGTTACTGAGGTCACACCTGGATATAAGAGGAGTACATGATTGTCCATAGTTTTAGTAGCTTCCCAATGTATCTGCCCCATACTGTCTGAAATGCTACCTAACATAAATTAATCAGCTACCTCTCTTGAAATAAAGTTATTATTTCTATTAGAGTAAGAATCTCAATTTTATTTAAGTATTTCTATACCTGTAACAAATATAAACTCTCCATAGTGTTTGAATAAAAGTATAGCGACTTAAGGAAAAAAATATTTAATTTAATTATATTTTTCTTTACCACTTCTGAGTGAATAAGCCAGAATGGAGTTTCTTTTGGATTTTTCAGAACCAGGAACATGGGGAAAGGCAGGCCAAGTGGAGTACCGTGTAGGTAGTTCAGCATAGTGTGAAGGAGCATGTCGACACACAATAAAGGAGGAAAGAAGCTACAATTTAAAAGACAACAGGGGAATGCCAATGATTTTTTTTTTCCAATGGTTTTCTAGCCTTGGTGGAGACTTCTGGCAATCTCATTACAAATTCCCGGGAGCACCTTAACTTCTGGTACTAACTGTGGACTTGTCTAACGGAGCTGCGCAGGCTTGACCTTATTTTTCTATCCTCATTGTCATCCCTTCTTAAGTTAAGAAACATTCTGCCCTTTGCAGAATACAATTGCCAAATTTTAATGGATTTCTTCCATATTGTTGCCATATACGTGCACAGCATGAGAGAGAAGATACTATATTATAATATCAGCACTACCAACACAACTGACATATGTTACATGCTCACTCTGGGTCAAGCACTCTGCTAAGTACCTCACATTGAATTTCCAAGAAACCGGAAGAGATTTTGTTACCGTCTCCCTCTTACCAATAAAAAAGCTGAGGTCGACATAATTGGGCTAAGATCACTTATCTAAAAAGTAGCACAACCAGAATTTGAATCCAAGAAGTCTGACTCCAGAACTACACTCCTGTGCCAGTCTGTCTGCCCATATGTTCACCAGTTAATTAATAAATGGACTCATCAAAACCATTAAATACTTAGTATGTTTTTGGAATTGTGCTAAATCCTAGAGAATGCAAAAAGAAATGAAACAATAACTTTGATAGCACAGAGAAAGTCCCCATTTCTACCTCTGCTGGCCTGGACATCTTTGTGGAGAACGTACTCACAGGAATCTAGAAGAATGAATAAGAAAGCAACAAATAAAATGTAGAGTTGGTGGACACACATCTAGGCAGGTGAAAGTTGTACAAAGGAAACAAAACAGAGTGGCTACCCTGGTCTACCTCAGGCCTTTCCTACTGCGATGCACCCTTTCTTTCTGCAGATATGCCCTTTCCTTTACTTCTGCTGACTGAAAATATTCATCTCCCAAGACATTCAAAATCCTCTCTCTCCTGAGAAGGTCTTTGAGATTCTCTCTGCTGAGATGATTCTGGATTCTCACTGTCCCAGAATCCTCTCTGGCTCTTATTTTAATTCAGTTGATAGTATGATTACTTCTGGAGCTGTTTTATTCCCTGTCTCAAGCACATTGAAGCATTAGACAACCTCTTCCTCATGGCCCTTCCTCTCACTAGAGGCCCCAGTCCCCTCGGTTGGCCTTACACCTAAATATTCCCTCTGCCTGATACACTTCTTTCCCCAACCTTGGCTTTTTTTTTTTTTTTTCCCTTCAAGTTCTTCTTTAATAACTTCTTCCAGTAAGCCTTTTTTTTTTTTTTTTTTTTTTTAAAGACAGAGTCTCACTCTGTCATCCAAGCTGCAGTGCAATGGCGCTATCTTGGCTCACTGTAACTTCTGCCACCCAGGCTCAAGCGACTCTCCTGCCTCAGCTTGCTGAGTAGCTGGGATTATAGGCACCCGCCATGATGCCCTGCTAATATTTTGGTATTTTAGAAGAGACGAGGTTTTACCATGTTGGTCAGGGTGGGTTCGAACCCCTGAGCTCAGGCAGTCCTCCCGCCTGGGCCTCCCAAAGTATTGGGATTACAGGCATGAGCCACCGCGCCCGGCCCCAGTAAGCCTTTTTTAATTACCCGCAGACTCTATCAGATGGTCCTTTGATGTGCTTCTGTAACACCCACTACAATCCTCTCTATCGCAGGTAATGCCCTGTACCATCATGGCCCGATTACTCTTCTATATTCCCCACCAAGACTGTTCGCTCAGACCTCAGGGTAAGAAGAGTTTCTGTCATGCTCAGGTAGCATGAGAGTTACAGGTACTAGTTGAATGAACACATGAATGAATGCTTTGTTGAAGTTGACTGCTCTCTTTTTCAAGTAGGGAGGCCCAGATTGAAGGGTGTGAGTGGGAGAACCATGCAAGGGTGATAGGCTGGAGACGAGAAGATGAGGTGCTGAAAAAGATACTATTCAGTTAAGAAAGTCTACGTTAATGTCAGTGTATCCTCAATTTGTGACTCTTTTAACCCTGACATTAAAGGAGGCCAGCCAGGACTCTAACAAACAGAGTATTTCCTAGATACCCTTTAGAAACTGTCAGCATCCTCAGACTGCTTTTCCCATCTTAGAGTCTCAGTTCTGTCCTCTCCTTTTGCTAAAGAAGTGCCCACATGACATCCTACAATCACTGGGAAGCAGAGTCACTCCAGCTTAGTGCTCTAATGACTGGTTCCAAATCTCCCTGTTGTGAGACTCCTGTAAAATGAGGAAAGAGCTTTGAACCTCAAAGCTGGTAACCCAACTGGTACATAAAAATGTTCTCATTCTCCACAGCTTTCTTTTAACATCTCTGCAATACTGAGGACATCTGTTATTTTTGCCTACCCAATTTTTTCCAGTACGATCATCTTCTTGGAGGACTACTGCCCATCTCTTGGCTAAAGTCAGGAACATCACCCAGATTAGACTTCCTGAATCTTAATCTTGAGAAAAGTGTCACAAAAATGAAAATCTTTCAGAATTCAGTGGAGCCCTAAAGACAGTGGTGAGATTTGGGGCAAGTTACTTAACTTCTCTATGCCTCAATTTCCTTATGGTAATAATACTAATAATACCTATCATATTGCATTGTGGTGTAGATTGCGGATGCTAATACATGTTAACACTGAGAACAGGGCCGGGTACAGAAAAAGTGCTAAATAACTGTTATCAATAAGTAATATAGCTATTCGAATTTTGAAGCTGCTATATTCTTGTCCATTATGTGGCCTGGCTGTACAGTTTTTCCTTCAGCTTTCTGGGTTACTCCCATTCCGTTTCAATGAACATTGTTTTTAGCTGAAATTGGCCTGCGTTGGTTGTGTTGCTTGCTGCCAGAAAACCCTAATGGCTGTTTCTCTCACACACCATAGGCCTTTTCTCCCCAAAGTGTTTATTAGACCCTAGAGCGCAATAACCATGTATTATTAATGTCTACATCATCTAGAACACCAAGAGTGGTGCATTGTATGTAGAAATACTAATTTCAGTGACTGGAAGACCAAAGACATGAATAATACCACTGACCTCTTGCTTTAGGGCTTTACCACAGTTTTTTTTTTTTTTTTTTTTTTAATCAATAAAAATCTGAACTAAGAGCATCATGATCTCCTTCAGAGGCCTAACAGCAGCCATCACCAACTATTTAACTTTCCAGGGAGGCAGCTAGTGCAAGGGAAAGAGAGCTCTGGAGTCCCAGGGGCCTGTGCTCCCTTTCTCACCCTGCCACTTATTCCCCAAGTAACCTTAGGTAAATAACCACAACTCTCTGAGTTTCAGTTTCCTTATCTGTAAAATGGAGATAATAAAATGTATCCCACAGGGACTTGGAAACCAACAGAACAGATTATACAGGCCATGCTGGATACTCTATTCAGCTAATAGTCTTTTTTTTTGAAAGTGTTCTGAAAGTGCACAGGAAGAAAAAGAAAATTAAACTTTTAATGAAAAAAAGTTATTTATAGGAGTATACGACTTGACCTGCAACTGAAATGTAAACAAATCCTGCTTAGGTAAAGGAAAAACAATAAGTGAAGGGAACAGGAAATTAAGTTTTTGGGTTGGGGCTTTCAAATGGTGCCATTTTACCATGAATGCAGAACTAAATGCAGCTTTTTTGTTTGTTTTTGTTTTTTACAATTATTACTCATCCAGCACCTAAGAGATTTCATTTTCATGTACATTTCGTATCATACTCACTTAAAAAGAAACTCATCTAAGATTTACTAAAGGATAAATCTTAATTGTTAAGAACTTGACTCCTCTCTGATTAGTTTTATGAACACATTTTGACAGCAAAAACATTTTGTTTTAAGCTTCCTTTTATTATCCTTCTTTGTTTTTTTATTCTTCCAAATTGTTTATATTATTTTTGAATGATGTAAATACTATAACTATGTAAAACTATTTGGAAATTTAAAAATAGAAACAATTACTAATAATGTCACTATTCTAAGTTGATTCCTTTTAGATTTTTTCTTTTCTCTTTTTATTTAATTGAAATGTATTCTCACCTAATTTTTAAATTTAGGACATGATAAGCATTTTCTATGTCTCTATAGTTTTCTAATAGTAATTTTTCTAGCTACAAATCTTAAAACTGAATAGATACTCAGACTATCTACACTTAAAAATCTTTTTGCTCTTGTTTTAATTATTTTTATGAATCTGCTTGTATTTTTGACTTCAATATAAGTCTGATTTGGAAAGCTTAATGATATTTAAAAACTGGTAATAAACATTATGGCACATACCTTGTTGGTACTCAGAGATACTCATCTGCAGACATAGAAGCCCTTCATGAAAAAATTACATTTATATTTGTGTTATGGAAAATCTTGGAGACAAGAACAGTAAATGTCTCTTTGATTATCAGAACCACTGCCAAATTTGAGATACGAGTGATTACAATATGTAGATTTTCTATTTCCCCTAGTGTTTCTCCTAGCTCCTAATTTCTCTGTTGGTAAAGGTGGAGCTGGGGAGGGAGTCTGGGAAAGGGTATGCTTTAGTGATCTATCTCAAAATTATATAACTAGAATCTAGCTTTTATTTTTAATGTTATTTAGCATGATTTTGGAAAGCAGTTAATAGAGATTTTGGCTGTTTAAAAGACCTTGCCTCATGCCTGTAATCCCAGAACTTTGGGAGGCCGAGGCAGGCAGATTACTTGAGGTCAGGAGTTTGAGACCAGCCTGGCCAATATGGTGAAACCCTGTCTCTATTTAAAATACAAAAATTAGCCAGGTGTGGTGGCGCGTGCCTGTAGTCCCAGCTACTCTGGAGGCTGAGGCAGGAGAATTGCTTGAACCCGGGAAATGAAGGTTGTAGTGAGCCAGGATCGTGCCACTGTACTCCAGCCTGGGCGTCGCAGCGAGACTCCATATCAAAAAAAAAAAAAAAAGCCCTTGCCTCTCCAAATCATGTCTTACTGCTGACTAGACAGGTACATTCTCTGATAAATGCAGTCGCATACAGACACAGAGTGGAATAATACATTGGGGCTGTCAATCCGCACATTAGGGGTAGGGAAGGAATAAGTGCATCTTCGTCAGGTTTAAATTTGGTAGAAATCAGAGTAGGGACAGGAAGATGGAGACTGAGCACAGAGGGAATGTTCCACAGAAAGAGAACAGCAACTACAAGGGCCTGGAGGTAGAAGACAGCAGGGCAAGTGGCTTCTGGAAATTGTAGTGTACAGTGAAGGCAAGGATGTCCAAGAGTAGGGAGGCAAAGAGGAGAGACCACAATAACTTCATACTTCTTTTATAATTAGTTTCAGGATGGCTCAGTGCTGAGTACACAGTATGTTTACTTTCATTATTTATTCAGGAAATATTTATTGGTCACTCAGCAACATGCCAGTGACACAAAAATAAACAAGACTTCTGTCCTTGTAGAAATTACAACTTTAAAGGATGACATATATTAATTAATCAAGTAACCATACAAATAAACATGAAATTAAGTGTGGTATGCTGAATGTGTTGAAAAGGAAGATTTGATTATTCTGAGAACTCAAGAAAGCTTTCTTGGAAAGGATAAGTAAGAATGGACTAAACCATGAGGAAGAGAAGAGCATTCCAAATGGAGAAAACTATATGTGCCAGGGTCCTGGGGTAAGCACACCAAATGAAAAAAACTGAAAAAGAGATCCATTAAACGCAGGTGACTGAGTGAAATACGGGGCAGGGAAATGCATTGGAACCATATTAAGAAATTGTCAGTATTCTAAAAGCAATAGACATTGAAGAGTTCTAGACTGAATGGTGACCTGAGTAGATATGTGTTTTGTAAAAGTTACTCCGGCTACATTGTAGAAAATAGGTTTAAAGTCTGAAACAGTATATTTCCTGATAACCCAGAATAGAAGTTTAGCATCTTAGATTTGGGAGGTGGAGATTATTATCAAGCAATTTGGAATATATGGAGAAATATTTAGAAGATAAATAGCCACAGGAGCTAATGAATTAGACATGGGGGTCAGGGAGAAGTAGTAAATGGTATCTTTATCATTTGATTTCCATTTGGTTTCTTTAGCATAAGATTTTTAATGTCTATTTTCTTACCCCTTGTTTCTTTGAAAAACATGTAAGTTCAAATGTTCATGCTTTCGATAGTTAGTATCAAGCTCTTGCTAGGTGCTCTGCACCATGCTAGTTAGTAAAGAACATATAAAGATGAATAAGCCAGTAAGACATTATCCTGCCACTTTAAGGATAGCAGAGGTGCAGTCCAAGACCCCATTCTGATTGACAGCAAGCTTTGTTGCAAGGTGGTCATAAAGCCATATTTTGTAAAATTGGCAGTTTGGAATTCGTAGTGATAAAATCATCTTTCTCTAAATGTGGACACATACGAAGAAATTTAGTCATTAAGCCATGTTTCTATAGATTGGGTAAATATATGCAAAATAACACTGCATTATTTGCTTGCTGTGAAATGCCACTAATTGTCTCTTTGAGTGGTCTGACTGCACCTTTCGCACAAGGAGGTTTTGACAATCATAACTCTTCAAACTATGCCAATACCACAATCAAAGTGTTTACTCCATTTATATTTTAATCTGTTTATAATTGCCATTTTTGTATATTCACACTATTTCCTTTGTTTCTGTCTTTAGATAATATATAGGTCATTCTTTCACTTTTGTATTCTAAGGATGCCAGATTGAGGCCACACATAGAGAGCGACTACCAGCTCCTCCTTTTTGCTTTCCTTTCTTAAGATGTTCAGTTTGCCAGCTGATTAAGATTGTGCTTTCCAGACAAATCTCCATAAACAGTTGGTAGAAAACAGTGCATGCTGCTTTGTTCACACTCTGGAAAAACTCTTGTGTATTCACAAGTGCTTATAGTAGAACTACGGAAGTTTCCCTTGCTTACATCAAGAGCTTTTAACAATTGTAGCATACTTTCTTTAGTTTGCCCACATGTGTGACATTTAGGAAGAAATCAAAACATGGTAGAACCTGTTAAAAATAAACAAACACCATATTAGAACAGAATTGGTAAAACATTGAGCGAATCCCCCAGAACAAAAATCTCACGGATCAATTTTATTTTCATACATAAATATTTAAAACTCCACAGAAAGAAAATATTCATATGCCTCTTTTAGTAAAGCTTGTTAGCTGTCCTTATTATTACCTGCTTCACAAGCCTTGAGGCCATCCCTTCTAAAATAGGAAAAGCGTAATCTGTATGCGAGGAAAACTACAAAGCAGCAATAAATTATTGCTGTAATGACATGCTAATTAAAATTTTGCTTGTAACTCATGTAAGTGTTTGAAGCCCAGCAAATTTCTCTTTTCATTTGTGAAGTGTGAAGGTAAATTGCCCAGTGACAGTGGGACATCGCTAACAAGTACAAATTGAATAACATGCTATCTTGCTCTATTAGCCCTGACTAGCATGTCTGAATTAGATATTCAGCGCACTCCCCATTGTAGGCCTGATTGATAAATGCTAAGGAGAATTTGTCAAAACAACAGGGGCTACACCCAGTGGGACATCAATATGCTCCATTTAGTCACCCCCACAGCACTTCCTACGTAGGATTGTCACATAAAATTAAGACTAGCCACTAACCAGCCATCAAGCTTGTAGCAGACGTCAGGCAGGCTGTGTTCTGTATGCATATTAGTCACATGCTTAACAATTTGGGCTGTCAGGACAGAAGCATGCAGTGACCTCTGGAGCAGAGGTTGAATTTTGCAACTATACCAAAACATCATGCTCAGCTGTTCAAGATTTTAGACCATTTCCTGCCAGATCTGTGCACAGATGCAGTGCCCTAAGCTATAATCTGTGGCAGCGTCCAAATGACAAATGGCATCAGGAAGATTATTGCATTATATATTAAGTACCACAAGTCTGTAAATTATAAGTAAACTACTGTTCAGATTGTCTCCGCCAGCTTTCAGGATACTTTCCCTCTTCATTCTTTTTTAAATAAACCTTATAAATATTGGGTGAACTGGAGATCAAAGCCCAGAGTTTGAATTAGCCATCTCCATTGCTAATTAGCTGCTTGAATGTCAAACAGTTTGGGACCAGCTGTAATTTAATAAGCCATGATTGAGGTTGGCCTGATTTTATTTCCCATTGAAAATTCTTCTCAGGTGCAAGTTTGTATGATTTTAGAATTCATGGTGATAAGTTGTTTTTGGTATTTCCCTTGTAAACATAATTAACCATAAATACAGAGAAACAATAATAAAAGTCACTGGGATCTAACAGAATCTTTAGTTAGATCTCTTTTCTTATTTCTGTTGCATTATATTTAGGCTACTTACAAAGGAGGTTATCTGCTAATCAAATAAAGAATTAACTAAAATGTAATAAAGTCATTTGTTTGAAATAAAAGGTATTCTCTGCAAAATACGTTTTAATATTTTTAACTCAGTATATATTGTGTAAATGAAAAGCTTGTCATTCTCTAATTTGTCATTAGGCACTGGAGCTAGGATATCTTTTGAAAATAAATTACTTAAGCTTCATTGTATAAATAGCATAATAAATATATTTTCTGATGTATTAAAAAGAATATATCAAATAGGTCTTATTTTACAGACCATACATCTGTTGGAACTCAAGAGAAATTTTTCTAAGTTGAACTTTTAAACAGCAAATACTGAACATTTTTCTCTATATATTCTGGGATTCTTGCTTTTATTCTGAGAACCAAAGCAAAATTATCCAAGTAGCTTTAGAAGTATATTTTTTATGGTACTTCTATGGAATTTAGTTACAATAAATATAGGAAATATGATGAAAAAACTATTGTTAAACTTGTGTGGTATTTCTTCTTTCTAGGACATAAAGGCAAGACGTTTAACCTGCTACCACTATTCTGTATTTTTCATTTCAGAGACAGCACATGAGTAGAATCTTGCCTTTTGATACCTTCTAGATTTTATACATTCTAGAGTTCAAAAATGCTTGAGTTTTTGATAGTTTCAGTTTTATTGCTATTATAACTATATGATAAATTGACTCATAGGATTCCTCCCAGAAAATTGCTAATTTTTCATTAAAATCAACGACATTACATTCCTTAGCATATATATTTTTAATTTTCAAAACAACTCATTTAACTTTTAAAAAAATCATTTAATTAAAAAAATTGGTGAGCTGCAGTCTGCTCATAGAGTTATGTTAAACTATATAGTAAGCCTAAGTGGGAGGGCTATATAGAGAACCTGAAACAAAGTTTGTTCAGTGCCATTCAAGTGATAACCACAACGCTAATGATGGTTTAAACAATGGCTAGACACCACCACGTTGCTGGAGATTATTACAAGGCTTATTAAGAAAAGGAAGACATAGGTGAACACTTAGTAGTTAAGCTGAGCAGGTAGAAAGCTTTTTTTCTTTTAAAGGTTTTATTCTTTAAATTTTTTTAAGTTGAGAACTGTCTCAGTGCTGCAGGATATCTCACATTTATTAAAGCTGGAGGAACAACCAACTCCACTTCTAAGAAATGGCCACTTTAAATTATTCAACACCAACTTTTAGCTCAAATAATTTCGGTTATGATGAATTTTATGAATTCCCCTTTTGCTCCCCCACTTCTCCTCAGTCTTCTAGTTTGAACAGAAAAACAAAGGACAGCAGGGTCCCTTTTGCCTCAGGCAACAGTCTGTTGATGGATATTGTAGCAGCTGAATTGCTCCCCATTCACATTCTAAACCCTTTCTCCTAATTGTCATCTGTATCATCAGTGTCACTAACTGAGACCACTGCCACAATTCTACAGCCCTTTGGAGCAATATTGTCTTGGTTTTTCTCCTGGGGCTTGCTCCTTGCTTGGTGCAATCTGTGGAGTCACTTAGCACAGCATCTTTGTTGACTTATAACAGGTACCAGATGATGCGTCCAGACCTCTAGCCTAGTTTTATGCCCTCATGGCTGCTGTGTCTGCCATTTGTGTGTATGTGTGTGCACAGATGTCGGAGAATACATGATGCTTCTGCTGCCATTTTCATGCAAGAGCTTCAGGTTGGTGGGAAGATATTCAATAGTACATGAGAAAATCTGAGGTCTAAGAGAAATCGTATTCTTGTGTTTGATGGCTTTGTTCATTCTTCTTTAATTCAGCCCAGAATTCTCACCACGCATATTTATACTGCTGTATCACTGTGATGCTTTAGGAAATAAAATGTAACTGCCTCCCTCTTTCCACTGATTTCCTTCTTCTTTAAATATTTTACCTTGTCCTCACAGTTCACAAAAATAAGTTTAAGGAAAAATTATTCATATGAATAAGTTATATATAAGGATTTTGAGAAAAACTACTCCCAAATGGCCATTTTTAAAAATTTTTATTAATAGCAATAGAGTTATTTTGGTGAGAAAATAAAATGTATTTTCCCATAAATTTATATAAAAGATGTCTTCCTAAAGGTCAAATTTGTATTAAAGTTCATCTACAAACAAACATACATAATGTAATTTCAGAAAAATTACATTAAATGTTTATACAATTGTTATATCTCCTAATAAAATTTATGTATATAAAATAAAATTAACTTATGAAATATACATGTAACTCAAAAAATACATCAACAATTAAAACAACTGTATTTGTTTTAAAATACAGGTAATGATGTATACAGGTCATGATGCATCTGTGTTTTCTATAGCTGAACTTCCATTATTTCAGTTATAAATTTTGCTGTCTTTATTGAGATTATTTTAGTAAGTACTGTCTTCCCCCATAATATTGCAAATTCCATTAAAGAATCATGTTTTTTTACTCACCTTTTTTATCCACAGTGCCTTACAAAAAATGTCTAGTTCATTGTAAGTTTCACAAATATTGGTAGACTTAATATATGAATGAGTGAATGAATGAATTAGTGAATGAAGGAATATATAAAATAACTGAAATTCCTGGAACATTTTTAGCACTTGAAATGGAAGCCTTTTATGGGAAGCTCAACAAGAATGTAGATAATCCTAAATGTTATTGTGGGCTCATAGTGCTGTCTCTGTTTGGAATATCACACAGTCTTCAATCTCCTTTAGAACTTTGAAAGCAGTTCCAAGCTGTGAATTCCATCAACTTCAGAGGAAACTCTCACTTTAGGTGATCTCTTTGAACAACAAAGCAAAATAAGATAATTCCTAGGATGACTTTACTCTTCAGGAGGGATTCTGATATCTCACTCTCTTTCATTGTATCTACAGAATGCCACTTCAGTTGGAATTTTTTTTTTTTTTTTTTTTTTTTTTTTTTTTTTTTTTTTTTTTTTTTTTTTTGAGATGGAATCTCGCTCTGTCGCCCAGGCTGGAGTGCAGTGGCGCGATCTCGGCTCACTGCAAGCTCCGCCTCCCGCCTCCCGGGTTCTCACCATTCTCCTGCCTCAGCCTCCCAAGTAGCTGGGACTACAGGCGCCGCCACCGCGCCCAGCTAGTTTTTTTGTATTTTTAGTAGAGACGGGGTTTCACCATGTTAGCCAGGATGGTCTTGACCTCCTGACCTCGTGATCCGCCCGCCTCCGCTTCCCACAGTGCTGGGATTACAGGCGTGAGCCACCGTGCCCTGCTAGAATATCTTTTAAGTATTGGGCCTTTATAAAATATTTATCCTCTCAAAATATGCAAGAAAACATGGCATTTTTAAATAAGGTGATTACAGTGAAATAGAGTTATACACTAGTTTCTGTATTGTCTGAGTGTTACTGATAACGGATTTGATTTTTTTCCCCACATCTTAATCCAAAATGGAGAATCTCGCCATTTCTCTCTTTTCCCAGTTCTATGATGATTTTCTATACAGATTAGATTACAGTAATATCCTTTTGCCTAGGGTGTCCCCTGAGGGCCACCCAAGAGCTTTCCTTCCTACAAATGGTAACAGCCTATGGTTCTAGTGTGTTTTTGCCTAAAGCATATAGTGCTTATGAAATATAACGGATCTCTGTCTTGTAGTTCATATGGTTATGAAATTGTTTCGAAAGCTTTCTGAATGTGGTCAGTATGATGCTTCTGACTTTTAATAAAAAATGTTTGATGCCAATAAATCTATGTGTCTGTGTCTGTGTATGCCTGTGTGTGTTTGTGTGTTGAAGTATTCCACTCTAAAATATCTTTATTTGTGCATTAGTGGCCTATCATGGTCATCTTCCTGTAAAAAGCAATACAACTGGTAAATGCCAATTTGTCTTATTCTGCAGGTGAGAGGGAACCTTTCTAAGGTTATGATTCTAAATTTGCTATTGTGATAATACATATTATCTACTAGTCTTTTCTTGTAAGTATGAATTTAAATTGATTTTAGCCTTGAGCTAATAAATGTTCTGGAAAAACAATTTACTATATCATCAGAAGTGATGTTTTATGATATTTACTACATACTATGATTATTTTCAGTCATAATAATTGTTAAAAATTAAAACATTTATAACTATTAAACTTTTACTTTGAATGCAAATACTTTTAAAATATTTAAATATTTTCAATACTTTTTATTGAGAGTAAAAGTAAGTTTTACTTTACACACACACAAACACACACGTTGTTTCTATATGGGAAAGAATGGTAGATTAATAAGTGATAATCATAGTTTCTGCTATAGCAACAAATTAAATAATTCAATTATAAAAGTATAATGAAAACTGTAATCCATATTAGATTTCCACATTGCTCAAAATAATGAAATCATTATCCCAAATTCACCTTACTTTAAGTGTTTTATCATAAAACTATGATGAAAAATTGCTCTATTCTCCAAAACTACTCTTAAGTCGTCATGTCTGAAATAAAGACTGTGGTTTCTTTTTTAAAAAAATGTTCTCTTCTGACTTTCTTATTTTGTCCAATATTGTTACTGTCAGAATTTCAATCATCCTAAGAGTCTAGAGTTAATTTGGGGACCTCCCTCCTTTCTAACTGCTGTAGGATTTGGTAACAGTCCATTAGTTAGAAGTATGAAAGATAATTCCTCAGGCCCTTCTCTTCTCGGCAGTTCCCACTATCACTACTGTATTCCAGGTCCTTATCATTTATACTCTCATCTAGATTTCTCCTTTGGCAGCCTCCTAAAAATCCTTTTTGGTTCCTATCTCCCAAATGCAGATCCTTGTGCACAAATACTAGATTAATTATAATCTCATCAGAAGTATCTGGAGCTGCCCATGGCTAATGGGGTAACTCTGAACTGCTTTGCTAGAATTTAGGGCTCTTGATATCTTGCTTCAACCTCTCTTTTCATCATTATTTCCCACTTGTCACTCAAGCTGGATTGCTCTACTTGTAATGGTCTGATTATTTCTACTTTATCTACGCCTATACTATCATTACTTCTCACACTTAAAAAGACCTTCTCACTTTTAAACACCTCGGAACCCTGCCTCCAAAGTCAGCCTTCCTAATTTCCCTAACAGTCAGTGTTCTTTCTCATGCCTCCTATCTTTCTTTGTAGCAGTCACTTAGCCCTTGTGCTATATTTCATTGTATTATTATTATTTTTGTGTTAAAAAGGGGGTCTTCATTTCCTCTTTCCCTGCATTTTTCATTATTGAGGTAGATGCCCCCAAACATTTACTGGTTGAATAAGTAAGAAATTCCACACAAAGTTTAAACTATTTTAAGTGTAAAACAATTTATTTGATGACACCAAACATTTTTTAGCCTATTAGTAAGGTAAAACGATCATCTTAAACATATATCAGATAAAGTTTACTTATATTTTCTTTGATATTATAGATATGAAACTTTAGTAAAAATTGGGACAATTGAAGTTGAACTCTAATCAAAACTGATCTTTTTTTTTTTAAAAAAAAAGAAAGCCCAAATTTAAGTCTCTCATAAATAATAATGTTATTTAACAGCAGAGAGATAAAAAGTTATATTTGAATATATATGAGAATTGCTAAGAAATGAGACTAGGTGAATTTTATATATTTGATTCAGAGACTTGTGGAATGTCCTACATATAAGATAGGTTCAAAATAATATATATCTGGAAACAAATAAAAATATAAATGAACAAGATCTCACACATTTACAGTTGGAATCTTGTCAAAAGTTCAGGTTGGATGGGTAATTCAGCACTCTTCAATATAACAGTATTTTAAAAGCCATTACCAACATGATAATTATAATAAATATAAACATTTAAATATTACACCTACTTTTGTGTGTAACACTCCACAAAAAACTTCATCTTCAAAAGTTCTTTCTACTGAAAACTCTGCAGCCATAGTACAGTGTGTATATTTTTGGGTATTTGCCTTGACATTTTCAACAATTCTTAAAAGTCTAAAATATGTTTCTCATTTTGCAGCTTTGTTCTGAGAAGTACTAATTACTTAGAAAGTCAACAGAAAACATATTTGCAGAAAAAGGGATACTCTAAGATAGTGCCTTCTCTTTCATTACTTTAGCAAATGCGTCTTATGGAGTTTAGTGTTCTGGTCATTGGGGGGTTGTGATATTATTGGGTAAATATTTTTTAGTTACTCCTCAATTTCTAAAATCTCGTCGTAAAGTTCATTAGACCAGTTAATTAATATATGACCAAAATGAGAAGCTCGTCCTTAAATTCATCACAAAGACTTACTCAGTTGCATAATCACAAATAAACTTGTCATCTCATTTAACTTGCAAACGTGTGCTTCTGATTATAATGGAAGGGAAGATAGTTTGTAAGTGTATCTTGACCACTGAAAAAGAAAATGTAGATCAATTCTTTGATGATGAGGAGTGCTGGCACTGTCTTTGATGGTAAGTACAAGTTTTTTTAAAAAGTAAATTTGATCAATTTAGTAAAGAAATTATAAAATTATATTCTGATCTTTATCAGACATGCTTTAAATGGAAACATCCAATAGTTATTATTACATATAATACTATATGTAACCTACATATTATATGTTCTATGTATAATATAATGTAAAATATTTAATCTATGTATATTTGTTTTTATGTAAATTTATGTTATACAAATGTGTCTGTATGATGTATACGAATATATATCTATCTAGCTAATCTACCTACCTACTGTTAGGTGATCTCTTTGAACAATAAAGCAAAGTAAGATAATTCCTAGGATGACTTTACTGTTTATCTGATAATTCTCCATTATTTGGCTGAAAGTAAGAGCACATGTAATCCAAGTATGAGGACTTAGACCAATATATTTTTATTATCAGACTTAACTTTAACTTTCTGGCAAATGTACTATATAATTTTTTCATAAGTAAAATTTTACAATATAAATAAATTTTTAGTTCTGAAGTTCCCCTTGTCAATTTTATACTATTCAGCATTGTCTAGTTAGTTCATGCACTTAGTCACTATATTTACTTCTGGAGGACATTTGACTGTTATTTACAAGAAAATTCATTCTTAGCGTTAAGATTTACCATTATGGTAAACTGTCAAGTGATAAATTATTTAACAACCATTATTGGAATAAGTGTTTCTCTTCAAAGACTGTCACACGTATATATGCATGTGTGTGTCTATGAACTCATAGCAGAAATCCAAAACTACTTTATTTTTTACAAGCTTGATAATACTGCTTATATGCTATTATTGTGCGTGTATTTTTCTTTGGTGGGGAAAAGTTCTAATTTTATAGCATTATCTAGCAATTCGCTGCCATAAACAATATTGGATTTTGATATAAAGTAATGGCGGATTCCTCAAGCCACAGGTAAAAATCTATTTATCTTATACTTTTTTTTTTTTTTTTGAGACAGAATTTCGCTCTTGTTGACCAGACTGGAGTGCAGTGGTGTGATCTTGGCTCACGGCAACCTCCGCCTCCCGGATTCAAGCAATTCTCCTGCCTCAACCTCCTGAGGAGCTAGAATTACAGGTATGCACCACCACGCTTGGCTAATTTTGTATTTTCAGTAGAGACAGAGTTTCTCCATGTTGGTCAGGCTGGCCTTGAACTCCCAGCCTCAGGTGATCTGCCTACCTTGGCCTCCCAAAGTGCTGGGATTACAGGCATGAGCCACTGCGCCCGGCCGATTTATTTTATACTCTATCGCTCATATGTTCATGAAAATCTAAGTGATAGGAAACATGATCTAGACTGACTTCAACCTTGTATTAGCTATATCTCCTTGGGCAACTTTTGAGGTATTTCACTCATTTGGGAAATGGGTTATATCTACTTACATGATTTTTAAACTGTAAAATAATTGCTTTACTAGGGAATACTCATGTGAAGGAAGAGAACGACAAGAAAATATATCATCCCAAAAGAGTGAGGTTTGAGAGCAAAACAAAAGATACAGAAATAAATTTTCACTGATGGTGAGAATAAACTAAAATCCAAAAATTCTTCCCATTTTTGGTATGCTATTCCTACTAGTTAGTTAAGAAAATATTTCAAGGTGTGTTTTTGTCTTGACCATACTATTCACACAAATGTTAATATTGAAATATGTATTTTTATTTGTACAAAAGAAAATCTGTGGCGAATGGAAAAATTACTGAAAGTAATGTGGGGGTCATATCTTTAAAAAATATGAAAAATATGATTGAATCACACCGATTGACTTTTTTTCTGCAAAAGGGTTAAAATCTACACCACCGCTGGAGATCTACATAAGAGCATGTGGGTTAAACACACTGAATCTCCATCCCAAACATAGTAAGGCAGCTACAAGTCAAACATAATGACAGTGCTGATTAATTAGATACTCCTACCCCGCAGCACTTCAGAGTGATTTATGGAGACACATCTCTAGTCTGATCCATTGTGCTGACTGGATTAATGGAGTGAGCTAGAAAAATTCACTGGCAACAGTATCTGGCAGCCCAGCAAAACATTAACCCTTGGAGTTTTCTTATCTAGCCTATTGACAGAATATTAATTATGACAAAACATACACATTTCACCTAATTATCTTTTGATAGCTTTGTTTATATTTGATATATAAATATAGCTGTAGGCATTGTGTTGAATATTTATATATATTGAAATTCCTTGCATTAGAAAGAAATTGCATATAAACATTTAAGAACAGGGTTAAACAGTGTATCCATTATGGAAAGGAAGCTCAGTGAGCATGTAGTTTTCCTCTTTACTATATGAGTAGAGACATAGATTTCTTACAGAATGAAGAGAAGATAAGAATTGTTTTGCAAACAAAAACTATTCCCATTGCATTAAGAAATTATTAATGTGTAGGCTGCCTGGTGGTAGTGAATTCCGAAATAAAGAGTGATTCTGCTTGGGGGAGAAACACCATTTGATATATAAGCAATTAAATTAGAAATATTCTGAAGTGTGCCAAATCAGAAGTGAGGATATTAGCACATAAATTGCTTCTGGTGTGTATAAATGAAGTATCATATATTATCTGAATCTCAAAATTAAAAAGCTTCATAGAGCTATTTCAGTACAATATTTAAAGCTACGTAAAATTAAAATTGAGTCTTTCCTAAGGTATCAAGAACAATTATGAGATATATCATATAACTTCAGCTTTAATTATTTTTCTGGTATTTGATCCATCCCAGTCACATTTTCTATATGTGTTATGTTAAACACATGGAAACACAACTTGTAAGTAGACATGATTTAAAGGGCTCTGGGAAAAATGCGTCTTTCAATTAGGAGCAAAAGATAGAACCAAGCAGTAAACTCTTTTTTATTATTTTTCAACTTTTAGTTTCAGTGAGTACATGTGCTAGAGTGTTACATGGGTAAACTGCGTGTCGCTGGGGTTGGGCATACCAATGATTTTGCCACCCAGGTAGTGAGCATAGTACCTGGTAAGTAGATTTTCGACATTCATCCTCCAGCTACGAAGTGATAAATTCTTAATCAAGTAACTCTACCATACATTGAGACCAAATTTTAAAAAGACTGAAATATTTGTTAAAACTAATTTTAATAGCATAGTAAGTTTTAAGTAGTATAAAAACTTACCATACAATAACAGTGTAGAAATAATATAAGGACAGTTGCAAAAATTCTATAATCTAAAGAAGACTTTTTACCTCTCTGATGACTCAAGGTTCACAATGAGAGGGATTAGATTGTTTGTTGTGGATTTTCTTCATTCTAATGATGGTGCAAAAGAAAGGAAATGTAAAACTAACCAAGTCTAAGTGCATAAATTTGTATTTCTCAATCCCACAGCAAATGGAAATTTAATATCAGGCTTTAATGCCCATAGATATACCATGTCTCATGAAACCAATATGTCAGATCAAAGCTCCTGTCTTACGTTTACCAGGTTGGAGCATCTGATGGTTCTGCAAGGGAAGCCCTATGTCCGTGGCTTTCAACTGGAATGATTTTTGTTTCACAAGGGCATATTTTTCAATGTTCATCGACATAGTTATTTGTCCAAAGGAGGAATATACTACTGGTTACTAGTGAGTAGAGCCCAGGGATATTGGTAAACATCCTACAATCTATAAGGCAGCACTCCCACACAGAACCAATTATGCAGCCTAAAATGTCAATAATGCAGGTTGAGAAACCCTGTCCTTGGTAGAATACACTGAAATCATTTTATCTAAACTTTTCAAACAAACTTATTAATGTTGAAAATCATCTCTAAAAGTAAATTAAGACTTGCTGATGAGTTGTCACAAAAAGCAGTAGTGTCTACTTAGGAATTCAAGAGTACCCTGAAAACTAGAAAAGTGAGCATACATCATCACTAACACAGCCTCAAGATACTAAGAGACCCTGAAAATGAGCATAGAATCATCGAACAAATTTATTAATTAATATCCTACATGCAGAACTTTTGAATTTGAGTATTTTAGACTTCTAAGATCATGTACTAGTTCGTTTTTATGCTGCTGATAAAGACATACCCCAGACTGGGAAGAAAAACATTTAATTGGACTTACAGTTCCCCATGGCTGAGGAGGCCTCAGAATCATGGCAGGAGAGGAAAGGCACTTCTTACATGGCGGCAACAAGAGAAAATGAGGAAGATGCAAAAGCGGAAACCCCTGATAAAACCATCAGACCTTGTGAGACTTATTCACGACCACAACAACAGTATGGGTGAAACCACCCCCATGATTCAAATTGTCTCCCACCGGGTGCCTCCCACAACACATGAGAATTATGAGCGTACAATTTAAGATGAGATTTTGGTGGGGATACAGAGCCAAACCATATCATATCATGTATGTATGTATGTATGTATATATATGTGTGTGTGTGTGTGTGTGTGTATGTATAGTCTAAGAGCATATTAAGTACCAGAAAAAAATTTATGTCATTCAATAATGCTGAGACTATGAATGGTACTTGAAAAAAGAAACTCATAAGCCTTTTCAAGCAAAGGACTATAAAAAAATCACATGTTAAAGGGGATAAATATCTTTATTGAATACATGACTGAAGTCAAAATCATGTGTATGAGGGAAAACATTTCCATTGTATTTTCTAATTAGCTAACATACCTTCAAGCCAAATTTCTCATCTCTTATATAATTCATAGCCTCTATTTAGCAGAAAATAAACTCCAAAGAGAAAGGCTTCTCCTTCTAATCATTACAGATAACCAATCTGAGAAGTTTATATGGCTTCTAACTTCAAGACTTCCCATTTCAACAGTTAAGTTTTATTTTTGTAACCTTTGTAAATGGCTCCTCAGTTGAGAAGACTGTTTCATGTTTCAAATCTTTCAAAAATTTTTTTGAATTCAAATCTAGTCTCAATCTAGTCAAATCAAATTAAGTTAAATCTAGCCTTTCCCAGCGATTGCAGCTCACAGACAACTTTTCTACTCAGAACTCAGACAACTTAAAATTTTCATTATTCATTCTGGCACTTTATACTGCTTCACTTTTTTTTTTTTTTTTTCTTGACTAATTCTTATCTAATTTTGTATCTTCCTAGTTAGTTACAAACCTCAGGAGGCAGAGACCATATCATAAATATCTGTTTTAAGGATAAATGCTTAGTAAATGTTGGAGGAATGAAGGAAAAAAGATAAGGACAAAAAAAGGGAACAAGAGAGACAAGAATTAAAAAAGGAAGAAAAGAGGTCAAGGAAGGGAAGAAGGGATGAAAGGAGGGAGACAGAGATGGAGAAAAAGCCCTTTATATCTTCCTTCTCATGTTTTTCAGAAGTAAAATGTTTTCCTAATGATTATTTAAATGAAAAGTGTTTCCATTGGCTCTAATCCTTCTCAGAGATTCTGAAATTCACCAAACTTTGACCTCGGTTCCCTATGTTTAGCTATCATAACATTTGGGGATTCTTTGAGTTTTCACATTAAAGATCAGTACTACTCAGCTCCAAATTAAGAGTGTAAATCCAACTTCTAGGGAAGAAGGTTGAAATGTGGGAGAGGGTTAATTTGAAAAATAAGAAATTGTTAACATCATTGCATATTTAGAAAAGAAAATCATAAAATAAAATAAGTAAAGTAAAGCACCCACAATCACAGTATACTTCTTAAATCAGATGCGAGCAAATTATTTCACATTTTTGAACCTTAAATGTCTTCCTATTTCCTGGAAAATGAATTCCAATTCTTAAATTGCACAAGTGGTCCTTTCTTCCTCTTTTTAGTCCCTAATTTAAAAGCTGGCTTGAACCAAGCCAAAGTTGTTTCACTTTTCAAATGCTCCAAACTGTCTGTTTCTGGTTTTTGCACATGCCCTTTAATTTCAACCAGTTCCTAAGCCTCTTGGCCTCCAACATGCATATAAAGCACGCACACACATACACACGCTTGTTATGTTTCCTACTTCGCATTCAAACTCAGGTGTCACTTCCTGCAAGAACTTTTCCAAGGAGCATCCAGGCATCCAAGTGAGGGTCACCTCTCTGTGTTCCTCTCCATACTTGCACTTCTTCCTCTCTGCTGATTGCACACTGGGGTGAGATTGTGTGCATCCCTGGAATGGAAGCTCTGTTAAGATCTTTTTGCTCTGTTTTCCTCATATGCATAGTAGCTTGTACTGAATCAGACATATGATGTTTTCAATAAATATTTGTTCAACTGAATTAAAATGAACTGAATTGAATCAGATTAAATAAACTTCAATACACTGTTGGAGCTATGGAGATTTTTATTTTGATAAAAAGGAGAGTTGGAGTTTTTTCTGGTGAAGAGGGGGTGTGGTTTCTAAAGGTTGACAAATACCTGTGCTCAAATCTTTCTGACTTCTCAATACCTTTTCTCTATAAAGGAATTCATTTTCTGGTTTTACTTAGATCTTTTTACTTATAAGAGGTAGCTTAAGACAGGCGGCCAAACATCCTGTGGTCACTCAGGATTTTTACATCTGCTGTTTCATAACTGACCTTCTTTCAATCTTAAGGATATTTTCTGCTCTTAAATGACAATCTTTCTATAGAAAGATAATCTATAATTTGTTCTATACTTAACATTACAGGACATTTTCCTATTCACAACATTCTTTTCTCAAAATGTTTCTCTTCATAAAGGTTTTCTTTTCGTTTCCAAACACTGAATTATAAACATTAGTAGAAACTTTCAAAGATAAAGAAATGTAACTAAATAGTGATGACACATAATTCCGATATCCACAGATGACCACCGGTAACATTTTGTTTCAATTTGCTTTCTATTTATTTTCTATGCATATATTTTTACACAGTTAAGGTCATACTGGGCAAATATATACTGCATTTAAAAAATAATTTTCTGTCACAAGAATTGCCCCATGGCATTATGCTATTATCTTTGTACACATAATTTTAAATGACTACATAATGTTATTATGTGAGTATATCACAATTTACTTCCTAGTTTCCTTATTAGTGGCCATTTAGATTTCTCTATGCTTTTACAGTTGCTCCTGCTTTCAGGAGACAGAGGCTGCAGAACCCCATATGCCATTGTGCTGGGGTGGGTTTCTTTTTTCCTTCCTTGTTCATGTGACTTGCCATATAGCAGTTGCTTCAATTCAATGACACTATTTAGGGAACTATCCTCGAAGTGCATGAATAACATAATTGGGAATTTGGGGTAAGAACTATGTCTTCTTCTGCCTTACACATTGCTGATAAATACAGTTATGACTCAGGAAATGATACTGAGTCACTTAATGGCTTAAAGCGCTTCTCAGATTCAGTGAAAGAGTAAGCCTAAAATTGCAGGCAGGCGAAGATGTTGTTGTAGCTCATTATTTTTAAGAGAGTAGGAGGCTTTCTGCACTGCTTGCCTGAGAATCGATCATTCCAGAAGCATAAAAGATATAATGACTGCATAGCAGTAACTTTGTATGGCAGTAATACCAATAACAATGTTAAACTGAATAGGTCTCAGTATTCCAAAGGTGTGCAGACATTGGACCAGGTTTTCCCACAACCTGGTGAATTATAGGAAAATCCATTAAAGTGTCTATACAATGAACTTTTTAAAATGGTCATATTCTTGGCACAAAGGTCAGTTACATGTCTGTTAAGAAAAGTCATTTATGCCAACAATTTGCTTCTAGTATTGATGAGAAAGAAGCCAGATAACTGGATTAAATGGCTTTTGCAGTTTGACCTTTCAGAATGGGGTGAAAAGAAACCCAAATGCTCGAAATGTTAAATTGTAAAGTGTTTTGATGAAACACCCTTCCTCAGTCCTGGTTACTATATTCCCATTAAAAGATGAGGTGCATCATTTCTGTATTAAGGACACTTTAATCATGATTTTCTGTTTTTGAGATATTGCGTTTTCTCATCTACAAAAAAAATCCACAAAAGGTTACAAAAAGCTCCAACTTCATTCATATAGTTAGGCTAGAGTTCAAGAACTGTATCTCTTTATTAAAGGAATCGATGGAAGTAATAGGAAGAACCATGGACTTAGATTTGAGCCTGGGGATTTTACTCTCCTGTGGCATGGACAGGAAGGTCTCTGAGTAGAGTTAGGATACAATGGGGGAGGAGAAAAAAATGACATCTAATTAGGCATGCAGGACAGAAGGAAGCAGCATCCAGGAGGAATATGAACACCAGCTCTGGTCAGATAATAGGTGCCCCAGAGAATGCTGTGAAGTGCCAGACCTGGGGATTGTTGCAGATCGAGTGTGTGTTGACTGCAGTTTCCGCAACAGATGGCCAAACAGGCAGGTGGGTTTCTGAGAGGACGCTCCTGGGCCTTTACCCACATTCTCCATGTACCTGGAATCGCAGATGGCAGTACCAGCTGGCAAATGAAAAGATGCAGTTTATGTGTTTTGTTTACTGTCATAAATTATAGAGAGCAAAGTCCATCTTATACGTAAAAAATTCATTCTCAACACATGTATATTACTTACCTCTGATGTTTTACTTAACTATGGCAGAGATTGTATTTTTGTACAACTTTTTTTTAGAAATTATAATTTTTCATATTTTTAGATTATAGTTTTTTTGAATTACATAATATTGCAACTTGAGCATCTAAGAGAATTCAAAGAAAATTCCCAAGGAAAAAAAGAAACAAAATCTCATTTTGTGCTTAAATTATCTATATTCACAAAAGAAAGAGTTTGAACTGAAAATCTAAACATTTTTAGAAATTCGGAAAGGAATTATTTTCTAACTACTAATAATTCTCAAACAAACAGGTTATTATTAAAGTATTATTGTATAAAATACCTTTTCATGTATTCAAGAATAGTTTTAAATATTTAATATTATTGAACATTTTAGTTGTATACATGCAACATACAAATACAAATAGGAATGCTATCATAAAATAGTTTAATTTTGTTTAAACTAAATCATATTTATTGATATTTGCTGAAGCATGCTTTTAGAAAATGTCTATCTAAGCATAAATGCTTTCTAAGTGCTTATGGTTTGGTTGAGAAGACAGAACACATATAAAGGACCCAAACGAAAGCGCGTTCTGAAGAGACAGGACAGGAGAAAACTAATATAGAATAAAATAAATTTTGTTTAAAATGATGAGGAAGTAGTGGGAGTATTCCAATTAGCTGATTTTTTATTAATAACGGATTTCCAAGAACAGCAAAAACTGACTGTCTTTCCTTTCCTTAAAATAGAAATCCAATTTATCATGAAAAAGCTGCATAGAATCAATAATTAATTGCACTTTGAAATCCAAATAAGAACATTTAAACGTGGTTCTTCCTTGGCAACATAAACAATGCCACATATGTACTTTAAAAATTCCTGTTATAAATAGAAGTGTATCATGCACTTGAGTACAAAAAGACAAGGTGATTTTGCTCTCCCAGAGGACAATTGATAATGTCTGGACATGTTGTGTTTGTCACAATTGGGGGAAAGGATGTGTAGAGGCTGAGGATGCTGCTACATTCTGATAATGCACGAGACAGAGTCCCACAACAAAGAATTATACAATTCAAAATATCAATAGTGCCAAGATTGAGAAATCCAGTTTTGTCCTCATAAACAACTGCCAAACACTCAAGGGGAAGACTGGTCAAAAAATTTACGGACATCTGGAATATGAGAGATCAGGCTGTTCTGCAAACACATGTATATTTTAGATAAAATTCAATTACTTTTTAACAAGTTTTCAAATTCCTCTTCAATGCAACCCCACTTTTTGAGTAGTTTTCAAAAACTCCCTCAAAATATACTGTCACTCTGGTCCACTGAGTCTCTTTAGCATCTTACAAATATGATATGGTTATATTTCAAACCATGACATTATTTCTCTTCTTTTACACTCCAACAATTCATCTTTTCCTGTACCTTTCTTTTCTATTTGAATATTTCATATCTTCTAGAAATTGGGTAAAAATGCTTAAAATGCTTAAAAATGAAACTGGACTTTTGTGCATGTATTATCTCAGCCATGTAATTTACATTAATCATTGCCCATTGTCTTCTGTTGTTTCATGCCTTGCTTTTTATTAAGAACTGGGCATCACTGGTAATCAGTATGCTTCTTTCAGTACCTTACACAGACTGGCATATACAGTAAGTAATACTTTTGGCTCTGTGTCCCCACCCAAATCTCATGTCAAATTGTAATCCCCACATGTCAAGAAAGGGACCTGGTCGGAGGTGATTGGATTATGGGGGTGGTTTCCCCAGTGCTGTTCTCATGACAGTGAGTGAGTTATCACGAGATCTGATGGTTTAAAAGTGTGGCACTTGGCCTTCACATTATCTCTCTCTCTCACCTGCCACCATGTAAGACGTGCTTGCTTCTCCTTTACCTTCAGCCATGATTGTAAGTTTCCTGAGGCCTCCCCAGCCATGCATGACCATGAGTCAGTTAAACCTCTTTCCTTTATAAGTTACCCAGTCTCAGGCAGTTATTTATAGCAGTGTGAAAACGAACTAATACAGTAAGCATTTATTAAAGTCTCGTTATTCTATTCACTTATTCCTTTACAGTGATAGGAAAACAAAAAGGGAGGAAAATAAGGAGGAAAGTAAAGAACAGGTCCTGTACCAAGTTTACTACTTTTTTTTCCAGTGATCTTTGCTCATGTGAGTTTCAGCTCTCTTTTAATTAACCTTTGTTTAGCTCAATCTCAACCTTTATCTATGAATATTAAATTAAGTTACTCCTTCTTAAGAAATACAAATGTACTAAGAAACTATTATTTCTATATACTTTATATATCCAGGGTTTGACTTTGAGTCACCCACTTATTGACTGTATGACTTTGGGGAAGTTTTCTGACTCAAAATGTTTCATCTGGCTTATGGGAGTATCAGCAGTGGCTGGTTCAGATGGTCATGATGATGACTAAATGAGATAATCAATGTGAAGGACTTAGCATAGTGCCAGGCAAAGAATGAGAGCTCAGTAAATGTTGGATAGCCTCATTACTAAAAAAGTAATTTAATCCTGTGATCCTTCAAGATCTTATCTGTTAACATGACCTTAGATCTAAGATCTTCAAATCATCTTAGCATTTCAAACATATGTTATACTGTCCTTTGAATCAAATTATTTACTTCTCAATTATTCACGAAGTAACATTTTACAGTTCACTGTGCTTTGTGTTGGGAAGATTCGCACCATTTTCAAATGTATTTTATATTTTTTATTCTATCTAACCTCAAAATCTGAAATAAAGAATAAAAATGTTCTTAATCTCACATGCTATAAATCTGCTTTTGTGTGTTCATAAACACTGGGCTCATGGTGAAATAAATTAGCATTGTAAAGTACACATATGTCAACAATTACTGAGTGCAGTAATTTAAGGCCTGATTCACTAAACTTTCCTTTGGTCAATAGGCACCCCTGCGCAATAAATGTAATTTAGGGGGAGAAAAAGCCTGAAGTATAAAGGTTGCACTGACTCCATCTTTCATATTCCAAAGTGCTACACCTTTCAGAGTATTATTTCCTATACTGTGACATACCAAATTAACCCCTCCCACCCACGTTTATTAATGTCATCATTTTCCTTGGATTAGTTCTGATTTATAAATAAGCATGCTTGTTGAAAGCAAAGTAAAAGTATGATTTAAATCAAGGTAAGAAAACTGTGTAGGTTTTAGTTTATCAAAACTTGCAACAGGCTTTGGTGAAAAAAAAAATTCACCTACACAATAAATGGCAAGGTGTTTCAGCTTTACCTCTTGATTTAGAAGGGCAATTAATTCAGAATCCATTCTTCTGTTTTTAAAGCTAAAACCGTAATTGACAAATACTGACTTCCAGTGGTGTAACGTAAGACTTCTCAATATGGCGGGAATATGCTACTTTCGAATATTTCACCTGGATTAGTTTGTTTTTAATTTATGCAAACTATTTTAAAAGTATGACTCTAAGAGAAAGACAAAGTATTTATACATTACAGGCAAATAGCACATGTGCATTTCTGCACTTTACAAACGGGAGGAGAGGACATCACTATATTCTAGGCTAAAAAACACTTGAAACAAGCAACGGGTCTTAGGCAGCAACTTAGATAATTGATTCTTTATAGGCACCCTTTTCCCCACATCACAAAATAAACCAGCAAATAAACACACAACAGCAATGGCAACAAAAACCCAGATAACAAAATGGTCAAAAGCATGTGAAATTTGTTGTAGTTCTTTACTGCAAGGGAACTGGAGAGTCTAATTTAGTACTCAAAGCAGACCAGCAAATATATATTAATTCATGTCTGCTCTTAATAAACATAAATGATTGCAGTGGCCTCTTTATTTTGAGTCTTTCGCTAGCCCTGGTTTATGCAAACCCTGGAACTGCCGGTTTAATTTCATTCTCTCTTCTGCTTCCAAGCATTTGATTTTTTCATGGCTTATTACCTGTGCAATCTTGAACAAGTTACCTTCTCTGATTTTTAATTTTCTCATCAGTGAAATCTCTTATAAGGGTTTAATGAGATAATGTATGTGAACATAATGGGAGCTAAGTAAATGTGAGCTTAGTATGAATCTGAAATATTTCTGTTTTAAGAAGCATGTTATCCTGGCTCATCAGAAATTCAATTAGGCAGCAATCCAATAGAATTTGAAGAATACGTATTGAGTTGTATTCTAATGACTTCTTACTAATCTTCTCCTCACTTTATGCAATCTTGATACTATTTGCAGATTAATTTTCTTGAACAGGTTTTCTACGGTTGTCACTTAGAAGTGTCACTCCTCTGTGTGAAAACCTCACATGACTTTCAATTGCTTAGAAATTAAAGGCAAACACTTATCAATTGTATTCAAGGCCTTCCATGATCCAGTCCAGGCTCCCTGCTCCCTGATTTCTACAACATCCAATATTTAGAGCCAAATTGGACCATGGGCTGCTCTCAAATATTCTGAGTATTTTCCTGCCTTTGAGTATGTTTTACTCTCTCAGCCATGTGGACTTGTTGAAATTCTACTGAAGTAATTTCTCGATAACTATTAATATGTGAGAATTGAATGAAATCAACAAATTCACTATAAATTATTCTCCAAAAAGATGAACTGTTGTAGTCCCTAAAAATATATAATCAGCTGACTCTAAACTAAAATAAAAATAAGTTTAGTATTTTTAAAAAGTAGTGCAGAGTTTACTTTTGGCTTCATTGACTTCATTTAACTTTTCAGCTAATGAGCTTATGTCAAAAAGACATGCTAGCCCAGGTGCGGTGTCTCATGCCCATAATCCCAGCTACTGGGGAGGCTGATGTGGGAGGATCCCTTGAGCCTGGAAGTTCGAGGTTGTGGTGAGCTATGATTGTACCACTGCACTCTAGTCTGGGTGACAGAGCAAGATCCTGTCTCTAATAACAACAACAAAAATGAATGGAAACATACCAAGTTATTAATGTGTCACTTCACACTTTTGTAGAGTTGCTTTAACGACCTCTTACTGACATTAATAAATATAAAATATGGAAATTGTGCAGGACATTTTCATGAAGCCTTGGGACACTGGAGGTAATCAGCACACAGCACACTCACACAAAGACACTCACACACACACACATACACACATCTTCTAATCAAACTAGTAATTTTATTAATGCCACTTGCAGATATACTTCTTTCCAAATTTGAGTGCTAAAATAAATAAGTAAATGAAATAAAACAGTAATTTAAAACATATTTGAAATAAGATTGATGTAGCAAGAAGTCTGGTGTAGTCAAATCTGAGTAGTTGCCCTGATGTGCTTGGACATGACTTGTTCATAGAGACTAAAAATTTTATATTAAGTTTGAACTTAAAATTTAAAACTATTATTCATATAATTCACGGACAGGAATTCTGGTAGATTCAAAGAATCTTGCAGGTGTAAGATAGTCTAATCACAATGAATAATAGTTATTCAGATGAACTGAAACCAACTGTCTCTTATAAGGCCTGTTTACTCTTTGGCAAGTCTTATACATATAAAAGTTCTGGGTATGTTTATTGAACAAATGAGTACATGAACAGCCGCTTAGCATTCTGGACAGTGGTGATTTGATTATCTTCCTCTTATATGCAGCTCAAGATTATTTGTAACTGGATCCTAAAATCTTTCTTTCTTATCTTTCCCATTTTTTTTTCAGGGACTAGATTTATTAAACCAGCCCCTACCAGGTGCCATACATAAGGCTAAGCACTGTGGATAAAAATGAGTAAGTAGATAAAGTCCTTGCTTTATGGATCTTACAGTCAAGTGAAAAAGAAAATACAGACTTTGAGATTTACACGAGAGTTCCCTGAGGAAGTAATCAATCAAGAAAGTAAGTTCTGTTAAAGTTTAGAAGATAGGAAAAAGAGTGTTTGTAGAAAATAAAGAGCCTGGGCCACTGAAGCCTTTCAACAGAGTTTATTAATATTAACATTACTTTTTGTTTGCTATTTTTTATATATTTTTTTTTTCAAATGAAGAATTTGGCAAGCTAAGTGATTGTTATAAGTTTGAGACTACTGCTTCTGGCTTTCTGCCAGAACGAATAGAGCAATAATATTAAAATTGTTCTTATTCTCAATTCCTATTCTTGATTACTCATCTTTATGGAAAAGCACCAGGTCTGAATTTCAGAAGCATTGTATCTCTTGTCTTAATGTACTGTATGACATTGATAATCTAAGATTGTTTTAAGTGAGATCTTAGAATTTCACACTTATTTTCATATTGGTGATTAGCATTTGTCAAAAATGTTCCTAATAGAAACATACTTCAGGTTGAAAGGAATTCTTACCTCTGGGAGATATAAGAGGATAAAAATGGGAAACCTCAGTTCTTATTTTGCTTCTGTATTTTTATAATAATTATGCAAAGTTCTGTGATTAAAAATAAATTAGAAATTGGGCATAACACAAAAGGGAGTCAATATTTATTGGTTTGAGGCCACATCCAGAAAACTGAATCAAGGGATGCTAACGACTCTCATTCAAAAGTAGAATGGCCGTGGTGCCTTCACAAATCATGGAGGGGTAAAATATGACTTTACAGTCAAACAATAAATTCTATGGAAGAAGCAGTTGGTGTGGTTCATGTATCCAGTTAATGAAACTCCCATCTGAATAACCTAGTGATTGACTAAATATATTTTCTGAATGTTTGCATAAATGGAGACATGTTACAAGTTTATATTCAAATGCTTAGAGTTATAGAAGAGAATGTATAATGCTGTGTATCCTATTTTCTTCAGACTCACAGCATTGAGTCACTGTACTTACATGTAAATATGGTCATTGCTCATTCATAATAGAATATATCTATAGAAATCAAATATTAATAATTCTTCTTTATAAATCACATTATCTTAATCTTACACATTTAAATGTATTTTAAGCAGATAACTGAAACATGAAACTGATTACCCACAACATAATTATTACTCAGAGGAGGAAAAAACTAAAGTGATTCGAATTCTGCATTTTCTTTAGCCTCTCAAAACATGATCCTCTGTCCATCATAGAATTAGCTTAAATATTAAAGTTTGAGGTCAAGGTCCAGGAAAGTGGAAGATGCGGTTAAGAGTTATCTTCCTCCCCCACTTGGCTCCATGTTTGTCTTTCAAACAAAAGCTGCTTCTCTAAAACTCCTGTGCAAGTAATTAAACACTTATCGAGCAGATTCTATGTGTATGACTCTCTATTGAGATGTTGGGAATACATACAGAAATAATCGTTGCCACCTAGGAACTTGAAAATACTTTCTAGAACTGAATCTTCTAATCTTTTTTCCTTTGGAGATATGTCTATAGATGTGTTCTTCAGAATGAATTGACAATCACATTTCTTGATCTTTGACTTTACCATTCTTCTTAATTTTTACATCTTTTTTTAGTCCTCTATAAAAATCCTCACTCTCCTTCAATATTTTGTCCTAAAGACATACATGTTTGATTTCTAGGCACCTCCTCTTTTTGCTTTGTTCTTTTTAAAAGCACTTTATAGTAAGATATTTACACATATATCATAATAGGGCAAAGTATATATTTCCAAAGCGAGCAGCTTGATATATTTGTAGAAGGTGAAGACACCTGAGGAACCATCCACCAAAGGGGGAAGAAAGAAGACATTAGCAGCATTACCTACTGAAAGATAACTACTCTATTGACTTCTATAAACTTAGATGAGTTTTGTTTTGAAGTTTGTATAATTGGAATCATATAGTATACACCTTTTGTTTCTAGCTTCTTTTGTCCAAAATTGTGTTTGTGATATTCATCCATATTGTTTTAGCATTACGTTGTGTGAATATAAAATAATTTATTTATCCATTCTATTGTTGATGAATATTTAGATCTTTTTTAGTTTATAAATGAGTAATACTGCTATGAAAATTCTTATGCATTCCTACTGGGGATATACCTAGGAATAGAATTGCTGGGTCACAGTATTTGTGTGTCAGCTTTAGATACTGTTAAATTGATTGTACCAATTTACATTTCTGCCAGCAGCATATAAGAACTCCAGATGCCCTATAATTTTGTCAGTACTTAGTATTGTCAATTAAAAAAAAATAGTCTTTTTCATGTCCATTTGATGGTATTTTATTGTGGCTTTAATTTGTGTTTTTCTATTTACTAATAATGTTGAGCACTTATTCATATGTTTGCTAGTCACTTGAATATCCACTTTGTTACGTGCCTATCCCATGAAGATTGGGATGGGGGTGGTCCTGTAGTGTATTTATTGATTTGAGGAATTCTTTGTATCTCCTAGATTCAAGGCCTGTATTAAATATCTGAATTACAGATACTTTTTCCCGTTCTGTGGTTTGTCTTTAACTCTCTTAATGGAGTCTTTGGGTAAAAAGTTGTTCTTAATTTTAAAGGAGTCTAATAATTGATCTTTCCTTTATGATCAAAATTTTTTATTCTATTTGCTAGCCATAAAGTAATGAAGCTATTCTGCTATTAAACTTTAGGAGACTCTATTCTTTTACACTTCACATTTAGGTCCATAGTTTACTTAGAACTGTTCATGTGATTATTTTTTCCTCCATTTGATATCAAAATCATCATTTATTGAAAAGTCCATCTTTTTTGTAGTACTGTAGAAGTGCTTTTGACATATATCATTTAACAATGCATATATAGGTCTGTTTTTCTTAAATTTCCTGCAATGTTTGTGGATTAGTTTGTTTTCCCTTTTAGTTTTGTATGTTTACATTTTATATGTTGACTATTTCATTAGGTATATTCATATTCATAATTGTTATATCTTGGTAGTTATTGATTATTTTAACCCTTTATCTCTGGTAATACTTCTGGCCTTAACAACTGCTTTGGTATTTGAACAGCTGCAAACATTTTCTCTGGGCTGGGTTTTCATGTTATATGTTACTTTTACCACATCCCAGACAACGAAAAGAACTTAGAACATTTTAATTATATTTATGGTTCATCAGTTCTTGTGATAGTATTGTCATGCATTTTAATTCTATGTATATGTATATTTCAATCTGATAAAAACTGTTACTACTGTTTTATACTATAAATATCAGATTCAAGTTACATATTTACTGTTTTTAATGCCCTTTATTTCATTGTCTTAATACCTGTGTCCCCAGCTCTGATCATTTTCCTTCTACCCGAAAGGAAAGTGTGGATCTATTGATAATATATTATTTAGTGTGGATCTATTGGTAGTATATTATTTCATTTAATGTGGACCTATTGGTAATATGTTATTTCAGTTTCTGTTTTATTAAGACCCATCTTTATTTCACTTTAATTTTTGAGGCATTTCTTCACTGTATTTAAAATCCCAGGCCAGGTTTTCTTTTGTCTTTCAGCATCTTAAAAACGACATTCTATTATATTCTTCCAAAAATGTGCTTCCATTTTTCTCCATTGAGAAGCCTATTATCAATCTTATTGATCCTGTGAAGGTAATGTGCTTTGTTGCTTGGCGGTTTTTAAGAACATTTCTCTTAGATTTTCGGTTCCAGCAGTTTGGTATATGTACCTAACTATAGTGTTCTTTATGTATTTCCTGCCTTGTGGTTCTCTTGAATATGTGACTTCGTGAATTTATCAGTCCTAGAAAGTTTTACTTCATTCTCTTTCTTCTCTCTCTCTGAGATTCCAATTATATCACCAATAGAATTTTTCACCTGACTTCACTTACCTCTTATGTTCTTTGGTATATTTTTCATCAATTTTTCTCTCTGGCGTGATCGTATATCATTTTATCTGACCTATCTTTTCATACACTAAGCCTCGCTTTCTGCTCAATCTAATTTACACCATCTATCAAAGTCTTTTTTTTTTTTTTTTTTTTTTTTGAGACAGAGTCTCGCTCTGTTGCCCAGGCTGGAGTGCAGTGGCCGGATCTCAGCTCACTGCAAGCTCCGCCTCCCGGGTTTACGCCATTCTCCTGCCTCAGCCTCCCGGGTAGCTGGGACTACAGGCGCCCGCCACCTCGCCCGGCTAGTTTTTTGTATTTTTTAGTAGAGACGGGGTTTCACCGTGTTAGCCAGGATGGTCTCGATCTCCTGACCTCGTGATCCGCCCGTCTCGGCCTCCCAAAGTGCTGGGATTACAGGCTTGAGCCACCGCGCCCGGCCTACAGTTTGTTCTTATCATTGGTCAAGTCCCTTTCTTAGATGATATTAGCCTAATCAGTGTGCTAGAATTTATTTTCACATGCGCATTTGCAATGTATATACAAAGTCCTCTGTTGGTAACACAAATGTATTCCTTTATGAAAGAATTTGGGATGATTATACAGAGGTTTTTGTTTTCATTTCAAAATTACACTCTATGCTTATAATATGTGTGTGTGTGTTTGTGTGTGTGTTTGTGTGTGTGTTTGTGTGTGTGTGTGTGTGTGTGTGTGTGTTTAAATTACAGTGCTCTTACTGGGACAGAATAAAATTTATACTCAGACATCCGAAACAAAAATTCTCAGTCTGATAACCACTCAATTTTCTTGGAGTGGCACTGCCATGGAAATTGAGCCATTGAGCTACTGAGAAAAGCCATTCTCTGATCTGTAAAGCAAAGTAGATATTGTGAAACCCATAAATTAACATTTGGAATAAGATTAATGCATCATAATGTCACTCCGTTTTATAAATTCAATTCTCTATTTCACATACAGGCAAACTGAAATAGTGAAGACCCTCCAAAAGCCCATCTCACCTTAGAAATGTGAAGCCTATGGTATTGTTTATTATTTTATACTAGCATTTGTGGGTATATGTGTGTGATGGGGGAGGGGCTGGAAGTTGTGTGCATGTCAACTTGATCCTCTTAAGGACTAGGAAGCAAATTATGTATTTTGAATCTACTTGGATGTCTGCAAAAGATTGGGCTGGGCATTTTGGAGATCTTAGCATTTCAAATGTGAGCACTTTGTGTTGAGATTTGAGTATTATGTTTCTTTGTCAATCATGTTTAACATTTGGGAAAATGCACAGCGAAAGCTGCCTAAGTATTTCTGAGGAAATGTGAGTTGTAAAGTAATCATGAAAAATTGATTGTGATAATCCACAGCCCAGTGAGTGATATATAGGAGCTGTGGAGATTAAGGCATATATTCATCATTATGTTGACTCCTAGGTTCTCAGCTTGATATATAGAGAGAAGCACTGGTTTGGGCAATGGGTCATTTGGCTGCTAATTTGTTAATAGTGATTGAGATCTTACTACATTTGAGACATTGTACTAAGTGCTTTTATGTGAATTATTTTATTTAATTTCCATGACTTTATGAAAAGATATTCCCCCATTTACAAAAGAGGACACTGAGAGTTAAAAAGTTCAAACAACTTGCCCAAATTTACACAATAGCCAAGCCAGAATTTAATTTCATGCTGCGAAGTCCACCAGAATTCTTTCTGTATGTGTGAATGTCTTAAATATAATGTGGGCCTACACATTAGCAAGCCTATCAGCTTCATGCTATGTGAAGATAAAATATGCTAATATTACAAGTTTGATAGGAATAATTTTTAAATTCTGTGTCTAATAGACACATAAAAAGGCATTATAACTATCGATTGGGAAGACAATACAATTTTTACCACAATAGAAAAAAGGATAAAAAATTATATTTATACTCTGATTAAAATTAAGTAAAATTATATATATAAATGAAAACCAGAAAAATAAAACACAAACATTGTAAGAGTGGTCACTTTTAGAGTGATAGCGTTATAAATACTTTTTCTGAATTTTCTATAATGTGATATTATTTTAATCATGAAAATGCCAAGCATTTATAAACATTTTTAGTTTTTTACTGAGGGAATACTTGGAGAGAAAATCCGTCTTTGGAGACATATTAGAAACATAAAGTGTGACTATTATTGTACAAAGAGTTTTATTAAAAATTAAACCTATAGTAGTCTTCAATTTCTGAAATGAAGTCTATTTCAAGTGCTAGGTGGACTATAGAAGCAAGGATTTTAGTCCACAGATTTTAAAAGACAATATCATTAGTCTCTTTCAGTTTTACTGATGAAAAATATTAAAGGGTGTGAACCATTTGTGCATGAGGAAGTGGAACTTCTGTAAATATTGACTGACTGATGAACCATACGATGTATTTACCTTTTTTCCCTAAATCATGCATCTCCCACCTGTTTTCTTATAACCTCAGTCAGACCATGGGCCAATTAATATCTCTGTGGGAGATTATCATTTGCTTACTTAGAAACATTTTATTTAATTTTTTGTGTTAAATCTTTCCTCTCTTCTCACAGACTCTCCTAACGTTGGGGCCATAGAAGACTTTTCATTAATATCTGCAATTTAGTTTGATTTCACAAGAGGAATAGCCTGACATTTATTAACTATGACTTATTAGGCTAGTATCATTTTCTAATAACAGGTTTCCTGTAACAATAAAACTCTGATAAAATATGCTGAATTTTAAGATCTGTTAAACTATGTTAAAGATCCAATTATGATGATCACACATAAAAGTAGATGGGTTCAACAACAAATATGAGGTGACATTATAGAGTAATGGACATTTTAAACTTTACTATATCTTATGAATGTTTTTCTTCAATACTGTAATTGACAATACCTATCATTTTGAGGTAGGAGTTATTGCCTTCATTGAAAGTTGATGAAACATGTTCATTAAGATAAAGCAACCCAGGTATGTCCAACTCCAATGTTAATGCTCTTTACTGCAGTTCAATACTACCTCTAAAGTAGTCACCTGGGGAGGCTGCTGAAATTATGTTGCCTTCACTCAAAACATTGTTCCACTTTGAGTTGCTTTTGTAGAACCTTAGGAGGAACAGCAACGATTAAATCCCGTTACTTCATGGACACACTTCTCTATTTTAGCAGCCTTTCTCAAAACTATTTTCCAAAATCCAATTTACCTATGAAGAATAAAAAAGGAAATCCTGTCATTTATGATAACTTGGATTAACCCAAAGGACATTACGTTAAGTGAAATAAACCAGGCACAGAAAGACAAATATTGTATGATCTCGCTTATATATGGAATCTAAAAATGTCCAGTGCAGAGTGGAGTGGTGGTTACCAAGGGCTGGTTACCAAGAGAAGAGGGGTGGGGAGTGAGACATTGACTGGGGAATTATTGGTCAAAGGATTCAAAATTTCAATTAGACAGTAGGATAAATTCAAGAGATCTATTGTACAATATGATGTCTACATTTAACAACAAAGTATTATATATTTGAAACTTGCTAAGAGTAGATTTTATCATAAGCATGTAAAGTAATGCCTGTACACATATTTCAAAACATCATGTTATACACTATACACCATAAAATATATACGATTTTTATTTGTAAATGGAAAAAATTAATTAATTAATTGAAAAATAAAATCCCTTGTAGCTGGATAAGAATCTGTTCTGAAGTCTAATCTAAAAGACTAATGTCTAAATATTTTGAACAACATCAACAGTGTTGAAGTTGTGGTACATTCTCCAAAGGTAAAACTTTTTATGGCAACAAAATTTTCCGCTTAGGAGTTTATATTTGACTTGTAGAGTGGATAAAAGTTTGGCATAAATGTTTTAAAAGTTTTAGAAACTTGAGGTGATAGTTGATAAACGACTTTAAAGTATAGAGACCCTAAGATGCCCTTTGATTGAATATACATTGAGATTAGCTCTTATTTGAAATTCTTTATGGAGTAAATTAATAACTGATTTACATTTAAACTAAACATGTAGTTTAAAAACTGCCTCACTGAGATACACTGTAAACTGTTATGAAAGCACCGTAATGTCTTGCTTCTCACATGTTTCTATTGATATATGTCATGTGATATATGAGAGCCAAAGAAGATGACTTATCTTTCTGGTGCATCATTTTCATTTATCTGTTTCCATTTTTTGTTTGTAACAAAGATCAGTAGATACAGAAAATGAGAATTGTCAGAGCATGAAACATTATTATCGCCAAAATTAATAACTCATGGATATATTTGCTTTAAACATCGTTACTTATTTCATTACACATGTGATAGAATTCTTTTAAAATTCTTTGTTATTTCTCCATGTTTCAATTTGATAGCAATCTCTGGTCATTGGTTGATATCTTGTCCATAATGGAATATTCTGAATACAGAAGAAAGGTAGAGTTAGTTAAGATAGTGTGGCATATACCATCTCATTTTGAGTAAGGCTCATTAAAGATGTCCATAAAGCATTATTTTATTTTTCCACCTGACTTTTATAAGTCCTTGAAAAGCAGTGAATATATCATGTCTAATTGTAGGATAATGATGTGCTTTCTTATCTTTTGAGTTTATAAATGTTCCAGTTTTGAAAATAAGAACTAAGGACAAGCAAGAAAAATCATCTCATTACAAGAAAAAATGCATTTTCTGTTATTTATGGCATTCGTTCTACAAGCTCTCTTAAAAAATATGGGAGTTGAACAATGAGAACACACGGACATAGTGAGGGGAACATCACACACTGGGGCCTGTCAGGGGTTGGGGGCTAGGGGAGGGATATAATTAGGAGAAATACCTAATGTAGATGATGGATTGATGGGTGCAGCAAATCACCATGGCGCATGTATACCTATGTAACAAACCTGCACATTCTGCGCATGTATCCCAGAACTTAAAGTATATATATATATGAAATAAGTAACATTATGTAATGGGATGCTGTTAAAGAGCAGAGTGGAGATAAAGGTGTGAGAAGTATTTGAGAGATTGAAATGACTGGATTATTGATTTTTGGCCCTTCCCCTAAATTAGGGCCCATTTTCTACTGGCCAAAGGTAAGTTCTTGCAAAAATTGGCAACATTTTTTTTTTCTGTTTTTCTTCCAGAGGGACATTTTCCACAGTACTGCTAATCTATAAATTAAGCATCAAATGTTTATTTCCCTCTATTTTTCCACCTCTTCTTTTTGAGCTGAGAAAAGGTAAATCTGTGTGATTTGAAATCAATGTTTACCTCTCCTACAGATAAATGAGTATAATGCTGTGTTTTTCATGGTGTAATAAACTGCTTTGTTTTCAGCTCAGGTGTAAGTCAAAAGTAGAAGATTGCTCCAGATATCACGTCTTGGTAAATCCCATTGCACCTGCACCAGTGCTTCCTGCCTTCATTCTCTAACATGACCTGGCCATGGTCCTCTCCTCCAGCATCAATTCTGAAAGGCAAGTGTCTGTGAATCCTGTAATATAAATCAATGTGAACAGCTGCTTCTGAGAAAGGGAACCCCAATACTTCTGTAAATGATGCGTGTGTAGCTTTCTCTGGTTGCCAGTGTATTTATTACACTGGAAAAAGAGTATGACAAAATTCCATGCTGGAGCCCATTGGTGCATAAAGCTCCTAACTATGGAACTGGGTAGTGCCCATTTTTCACCATTATCGTTTTCACTTGGTTCAATATCCTATTCAATTAACTCAAGGTATGTGTTATTTATTTGCTTTGTGTAAAACACACTACTCTGTGCTAAGGAAAAAGGAAAAAGGAGTAAAGGAAAAAGTTTACAATATGACATAATGTTGAAGAGTCACTCTTGTTAAGAAGATGTGACTTGAACTAGAGGACAAAGTGACACACATATAAATTTAATATAATCAAGTGCCCAATGCTATGGAGTTGTGGAAGCATGGAAGTTCAAGATTGAACTTTAACTTCTAGACCTTAAACCCCATACTGGCAGCAATAATCAGATACCCTGCTCAACATTCTTACTGGGTGATCCTAAACCCTCTGTTTCTAAACCTCCCATAAAAGAATCCCCACCCCACCTCCCCAGCCAGACAGTGGTCCTTTTCATTTCTGAAGAGTTCTAATTGTTTTTAAAAGTTATTTCTTGTACTGAGCCAAAATCGCATTCTCTTGAACATAAACTCTGAAATTTGGAGTCATGTAGAAAATATCTAGCTAATGGTTTTCTTTAAGAGAATATTTAAAGCATTTAAGGAAAGTTCTTTTTTTTAATTATACTTTAAGTTTTGGGATATATGTGCCGAATGTGCAGGTTTGTTGCACGTGCCATAGGTGGTTTGCTGCACCCATCAACCCGTCATCTATGTTGGGTATTTCTCCTAATTCTATCCCTACCCTAGCCCCCAACCCCCTGACAGGTCCCAATGTGTGATATTCCTCTCGCTGTGTCCATGTATTCTCATTGCTCAACTCCCACTTATGAGTGAGAACATATGGTGTTTGGTTTTCTGTTCCTGTGTTAGTTTGCTGAGAATGATGGTTTCCAGCTGCATCCATGTCCCTACAAAGGACATGAACTCATCCTTTTTTATGGTTGCATAGTATTCCATGGTGTATATGTGTCACATTTTCTTTATCCAGTCTATCATTGATGGGCATTTGGGTTGGTTCCAACTCTTTGCTATTGTGAATAGTGCTGCAATAAACATGTATGTGCGTGTGTCTCTATAGTAGAATGATTTATAATCTTTTAGGTATATACCCAGTAATGGTATTGCTGAGTCAAAGGGTATTTCTAGTTCTAGATCCTTGAGGAATCACCACACTGTCTTCTACAATGGCTGAACTAATTTATACTCCCACCAACAGTGTAAAAGCGTTTAGATTTCTCCACATCCTCTCCAGCATCTGTTGTTTTCTGACTTTTTATATTCTAATCCCAAGTTTTAGTTTCTTCAAGCTACATAAGCCCAGTTCCTTCCAGTCTTCCTTAATGGCATGGTTTTGAGTTCCCTCATATCCTAGTTGTTCACAATGGACATATTCCCATTTGTCTATAAATGTATATTTTAAAGTGTGCCATCTAAATTTGAACACAAAACTACAAATGGACTAACTGGTGCAACATCAGTATTACTTCCCAGCTTCCAGAGACTGATATTTGTATTAATCAAATGCATATGAAGGTCATCAATTTTTTCATGATCATATCACACATTAACCTAAGTCTTTCTTGAAAATATTGCTATTTAGCCCTCCATGGCAACCATTACATCAAAGTGTCATAAAATATAAAACATACACAAATTTAAAGAGTTTTATATCCAAGTCCTTAAATGTTTCTATATTACATTTCATGGTCTTTGTTTTAGGCTAAAACATACATATATTAAATCACTTCACATTCTTAGTCTGTTTTCTCATGTATATATTATCCATCCTCACTCCTGATTGCAATCACTTAAAAATCTGATAAAAAAGATACCAAGGTACATATTTCATAAACAATAAATGGTATAATTGAGACCAGTCCTATAGTTACCTGCTAGTATCTTCTCTCCAGGCTGGCATCAACCTGACAATATTCATCCCAGGGATCATTCTACTGTGAATTTATTTTTCTGTCCTATTTCTATCTTATCTTCAAAGATTTTACAAGCTACCTGAGATCCAGATTAATTATCTTTTAAGAATACTTCTGGGGCCAGGCAGGTGGCTCAGGCCTGTGATCCCAGCACTTTGGGAGACTGAGGCAGGTGGATCACTTAAGCCTGGGAACTTGAGACCAGCCTGGGCAAGATGGTGAGACCCCATTTCTATAAAAAATTTAAAAATTAGCTGGGTGAGGTGGTCTTTGCCTGCAGTTGGTCCCACCTACTCCAGAGGCTAAGGCAGGAGGGTCACTTGAGCTCAGGAATTTGTACCATCAGTGAGCTATGATCCTGTCACAGCACTCCAGCCTGGGCAACAAAGCAAGATACCACCTCTAAAAAAAATTTAAATAAATAGTACTCTTGATATGCCCTTGTATAAAAATTAGTTTACACTCTAAGTACTAAGAGTGCTCAGGAAATGGAATGAACACTATTAATTGAAGTTGTTTTGAATTAATTTATGAAGAAATTCTTACTTAAGTTGAACTATAGAAGATCTGAAGGATTAAAATATTTGTAGATTATATAGGAGACTTAACACATATTATAGTTGTGGTCTATCCATAGTACTATGTATATAAAATGATGTGTGAATTTATAGGGATTTGCCTATAATAACTTCAATACATTAATATATGCTATCCTCAAACCTCTGAACAAAAAAGTAAAACTAATATCCAATCAGAACCAACCTTCAAGGCCCAATTCAATTATTAATTTCTTAGTGGGAATTTTTTCAATTAAAGCAAGCTGTAATTGTCTGCCTTTCCCCTAAATGTCTAATATAACTGATTGTTTGAAGCTCTCATTTTGGTTTTGTATCGAACATCACATCATCTTTTAAATTTCACTAGCTCTATTACTATCTTGTTGTACAATATATCTCCTCAAGATAAATTGTAAACTTCTAGAGAAAAGTGACTATATCCATTAGTTTTGGGTTCCCTGCACGGTAGCTAGCACAGCAATAGACTGAATACTGGCAGAGTAAGTGAGCGTAGCCAACATGGTTGTTTTCTGACTATACCAAAAACTTTGGTATGCCTATTTAAATGTAGGGTTATGTGTATATTACATTTTATATTTTTCCAGTGTAGTTTCTTTTTCTTTTCTTTTCTTTTCTTTTTTTTTTTTTTTTTTTTTTTTTGAGTCAGGATCTCACTTTTTCACTTAGGCTGGAGTGCGGTGGCACAATCTCAGCTCACTGCAACCTCAACCTCCTGGGTTCAAGTGATCCTCCTGCCTCGGCACCCTGAGTAGCTACTGGGAGGCACACACCACCATACCTGGCTAGTTTTGTATTTTTTGTGGCGATGGCATTTCACCATGTTATCCAGGCTGATCTTAAACTCCTCAGCTCAAGTGATCTGCCCACCTTGGCCTTCCAAAGTGCAGATGTGAGCCACCGTTCCTGGCCTCAGCATCATTTCTAAACAACAATTTCAACTCAGAAATAAAAGCTTGACTAATATAATATAGCATGAGTAACTTGGAAACCATCGGGTTTACATATGAAGTGCTAAATATTATTAAATCACTGCCAACACCATTGTATTCATTTGCATTTCTGACATTGTATTGTATTGTATTGTATTCATTTGCCTTCAGGTTGGAATTCTATGGTTTTTAAATGTGTTTACCCTATCCTAATGATTAGGTAGAAAGTTATTGAGGACAAACATTAGTCTTCTATACATAGGTAACTCCTCAAAACACACAACAAAGTTCTGTGCTTTCAAAGTGTGCTGAAAGTATTTGAGTAACTGCTCTACTCATAAGGTTTAAACAGAAAAGTTGATATTTTCCCAATCATGTTCTACTTTTTCAATTAGGGTTTGCTGATTTATCATTTTGTTTATTTCCAGTCAATCTATGCAATAGTCATTTTTAAAAGGACCTGCTGTAGGTCAGTGTTTCCCCTTTTCTTTTTAAATTAAACCTGCAGTTTTTAAATGGAGATGTCAGCAAGTTGGTATTTCAAAAGAACAGAATTTCCTACATTGGGAGCTAATAGACTTGGTTTCATTCCTGGCTTTACCGTCAATTAGTGCGCGACCTTGGATATGTCACTTTGCCTTGCTAGTTTTAGTTTAATTTTCCATAAAGTAGGGAGATTGGATAGGGTTACTTTTAAGGAAAAATCAGTTGCTGTCTCTCTTTGAATTGCATAAGACTTACCTTTCATCTTTGATTTTCACATATCCTTTTTTGAAAATAGTGAAGCCTGATAACTTCTAGGAAAGAAATAGCTTATGGCTTTTCCCCATAACAGTGAATGTTGTTGTAAGAACTCACTTAGAAGATGACTGTTTATTTCTCTAGAATTACCAGCTACATGATAATGTAAATCCTCAACTTACATCTTCACATGAAAGGATGAAGATTTAATCTTTTATTTTGCTACAAAAAATTGGAAGTAAGTGGTTGAATGGCACAAAACTGTAGGACATTAAGACTTCTCCAGAGCTTTTTATCAATACAACCATAAAATGCATTTTTGTATTTTAAAAAATGTGCTTATGTTCCCAATAGCAAAGACTTGGAACCAACGCAAATGTCCATCAATGACAGACTGGATAAAGAAAATATGATACATATACACCATGGAATACCATGCAGCCATAAAAAAGAATGAGTTCATGTCCTTTGCAGGGACATGGAAGAAGTTGGAAATCATCATTCTCAGCAAACTAACACAGGAACAGAAAACCAAACACCACATGTTCTCACTCATAAGTGGGAGTTTAACAGTGAGAACACATGGACACAGGGAGAGGGACATGACACATCAAGGCCTGTTGGGGGATGGGGGGCTAGGGGAGGGATAACATTAGGAGAAATACCTAATGTAGATGACAGGTTGATGGGTGCAGCAAACCCCCATGGCACGTGTATACCTATGTAATAAACCTGCACGTTCTGCACCTGTATCCCAAAACTTAAAGTATAATTTTAAAAATGTGCTTATCATTAGGGCACATGACACAGTTTGACTGTCAGGATAAGTTCTGCACCTGTGAAAGGCAGAATTACATCCAAACTGCCATACAGAATGCCACCTCGTATCTCCACAGAGGGTGCTGCTAATTGACACACTGGAAAAAATCTCCCATAAGAAGGATGCTCTATGGGATTGCAATGCAATTTGATGGTTTTTTCTTTTGTTCGGTATTTTTTTTTTCTGCTCTTCTCATTTCCGTATTTGTCATAAATGTCTCCATTTCTTGAGTTTGGTCAACTGCATAAGCAGCAAGAAGTAAAAATCATCAGAATCATTTCAACTGCTGGGAAAACCGGATTAATGCTGGCTGTTAAAAGCTGTTAATTGCAGTTTACAAAAGAGAAATCCCTTATCTTTGAAAGTTCACTTGCTTGAGTGACTCATTCTTCCTGGGAGGGATTAATGCTTAATTAGAAAAAGATGCTAAACAATCTGATGTGCTTCCTGAATGAAAATCTCACCTTAGTTTTAAAGATTCTTAACAAGGTAACATGCTAATTATTTAATGAATGATTTGTGCTGAGCACTAGAGATGTGTTAAAATAGCAGTGCTTATCGTGTTTGGCACAGCTCCCAGAAATCAGTCCACTGAGTGCTCTAGGATTTGGTGCCAAGCCTGTTTTTTGTTGTGCTTGGTGCTTGGTTTTGTTTTCCCACCTTTGAGTGTAAACATGTTTGTCAAGGTACACTTAGGGGAAGCAGAGAAGGGCAGGGAGGGAAAGCCTGGTGGTCAAGGAAGTGAGGGTGGTGCAGGAAGAGAAGAGAAGAAAGGAAGCAAAAACAGCCAGAACTACGTCTTACCTTTGGACTATGACTGCACTGTACTGACAAATACCTGGAAATATCTATACTCCAACCTTGCTGTAATAAGGATGTAAAGAAATTAGGAAGAGTAGCATGTATGCTTCAGAGGAAGGTGCAAGGCATTGAAAGCCTGACTTCACACTTTGCTTGGCTGTCAGGGGGCTTTCTCCTTCACAACAATACCACAATGTTTTGGTAGGCTGACTCCAGTTCACTTTACTAAGTGGGGAGGCATGGGTGGAATGCCAGGTATGTCTACAGAGCAAAGCCGTGCAGGCAGGCTGACGCCAGGAGAGAATAGGCAGGTACCTATTGAGTTACAGGATTTCTACAAATCTAATCCGCATGTAATGTGAGACTTATTGCAGAGCCAGCCTCTGCTAGAGTTGTGAAGTCTGAGGATATGAACAGTCTCAGGACCAAAGATCCCAGTTAACCCATTGAAATCCAGCTTCAGTTGACCAAAACTAAGAGCTTCTTTTCATTGTAATGTTATTTAATTAGAAGTTGTAATTAGAAGTTGCTTGCTAATTGTATAAAAATACTCAGGTAAGATATTATTGAACAGAGATAGTTAATATGCCTGCAACACAGTGAATACACAATACAGTCAAAGCAACCAGGGCTATTTTAAGTTACTCTCTATTTAATATGTATGACATTGGATAGTCTATACATTACTAATGATGGGTATCAATAATTTATGGTACAGTTTTGCATGTAAGTTTGCCATGAAAATTTAAAACAGCAAGTTGTTTATTAGTATTTAAAAAACATCTACTTAAGGGAGACATTGGTTTTCTGGGATATCTTCATCAATTATTGTAATAAATTGATGATAAATTGATTAAAGGAAGGAAATCAGAATTGCCAACGTAAATAGGAAAAAGACCGAGGGACTGAAGTATCAAATAATTATGATGCATGTCATACACTCTTCCTGATGATCAACCAACAAACTTCTTAGGAAAGTGGGTAAAGGAAATGAAAGTGTTGTTTCTATACTTAATATATGATCATAGGAATTTTCTAGGTCAAGTTCTCTAGATTAAAAATGATCAGTCTTCAAGCCTTTCTACAATTATACCAAGATAAGACAATTGTTCTTACTTTATCAATTGTGATAAAACTCCAACCATAACTCAAAAGCCCACATTAAAAATATTCTTAAGATCAATTAACTAATAAATAACATTTAACCTCAGAAATATTTCAAGAGGCATAACTCCAATTACCTGCAGTTTTTCTTACATGTTGATATCCTCTCCATAGGTATTTATGTTCATTATCATATTTAGACACCTTGAATAAATTGGCAACGTCTTTTTCTAGGGTTTTGTTTATTAACACAAATATATCAACATCAAGGGTTTAAAAGTCTATATACTGATACAAGAATAAGTGTCTCCTGTGGTCCATGTATTCTAACAGGTACTTTAGGTATGTGAGGTTATTTAGACACTTTTGTGATTCTCAGTGTTAGCATGAAGAAATTGAGGCCCAGATCAAATAACTATGAGTAACACATGCAGACATGGACCCAATACAGTTGATTCAAAGTCTTTTTTGGAGCAGTGTTAAATGTGGGAGACAATATAGCACTACCTCAAAAAAGCTAAGAATGAGAATAACATTAGACTTGTTATCTGGAGCTCTGGGTTGAAAAATGTCACTTCTACTTCCTAACTTTTGAACTGACAAATTGCGACATTTCTATGTACCTCAGTGTCCTTGTCTTTAAATAGGAATATAAAACTTACATGATGATGCTTGTGTAAGAATGAAGTGAGACAACACTAATGAACTTACAACTGTGCCGACAATGTGTAGTGGCTGACAGTAATGTTAGCTCTGCTCTGTAACTTTATATGCAAGTCTCTCTATGAGTCTTGAGCTGGGTACTGTTTCGATATACACATACTGCATCTCAAGAGCAATCCTGTTTTAAACATGGATGAAGTAGAAAAGGATCAAAAACAGGATATGCCCTGGCTCCTGGCCGAACTGCACAGCTCTTGCAGAATTTACTGAAGGAGATTGCCTCTGAACCTCCTTCAAGAGGGTGGCAAGTTACCTTTTAAGTTGATTTGTGACACTAAAGCCAACCCAATCCTAAATTTGTTCACTCCCCCACTCTGCTTGTTTCTTTCAAGCTATTGCCAGTTTTATCCCTGTTTAACCTTTGTGGTAGATAAGAAGATACTCTTAAATTTTGGACTGCTGAGTAGTCCTCTTGGAAACTGCACTGAGGATCTGACAAAAGAATATGGAGAGATATTCTAAGCAGCTTTTTTTTTTTTAAACCAAAAACATTGATTAAAACAAACAAATTAAGGACATTTGCCAAAATGGCATCTGTTTAATGGTGCTCCTAATCCCCAAGTTATTAATATCTTTAGTGTTTGCTAAAGATAAGAATTCTTCAGACTTACTGAGTAATTTTACTGGGTGATAATAGTCTATATTAATTGCTGCTCTGACTATGTTTTCAATATGGCAACAAACATTTTTCTTTTTCTTTAGGCCAGACTCATATTTAGAATACCAAATATATCTCTCTATATAGTTATATTTCTGTATTTTATTCATACTAAATTTAAAATTTCCAAAGAAAATGTAGTTTAGAATAGTTTATTTCTATGATAAAGCAGATTAAATGCTTATAAATTGATGTTTTAAAGAAAAGCTATAGAGATTTAAAAGTGAAGATTAAAACATCTTAGCAATAAATGATACCTAAGACTTTTAAAAATTCAATTTCATGGTAAATGTTTCATGTGCACTCAAAAAAATGTGTATTCCATGGTTATTGGGTGGAGCATTTTAAAAAATATTAATTAGGTTAAGTTGGATGATAGTGTTGTTCCTCATTACCATCAACCTGTTGACATCCTGTCTACTTGTTCTATCAATTACTGAGAGAGAGGCATTGAAATCTATTTCTATAATTGTAGATTTATCATATCTGTATCTTTTTGCAGTTGTATCAGTTTTGCTGCGTGTATTTCAAAGTTGTCTTTCTAGGTGCACAATTGTTTAGGATTATAATAAATTGATCCTTTTTTTGTTATGAACTGACCATCTTAATCCTGGTAATGATTTTGGCCTAAAATCTACTTTGTTCTATATTAATGTAGTCATACTCTCTTTTTATTAGTGTGGGCCTGGGCATACCTTTTTCCCATCCTTTTACTCTTATCCTATTTGTATCATTATATTTAAAGTGCATTTTTTATAAGTAACATATACCTATTTTTGTATCCAATCTGGTCGTGTTTTTTATCCAGTCTGACAATATCTGCCTTTCAGTTGTGGAGACCATTTATATTTAATGTGATTATTAATATAGTTTTACATGTAACTCATTCCTCTTCATTGTTACTATGTTTCATCCCATCTTTGTTCCCATTTTTCTCTTTTTCTGGCTTCTTTCAGATTGAGTATTTTTATAATGCCATTTTATCTCCTTTGTTGGTTTATTAATTATAACTCTTTGTTACTTAATTTCATTAGGGTGTGTAGTTTCTATATTTAACTCAACACAGTCTACCTTCAAATGATATTACACTACTCCATATACAGCATACTCTCATTTCTCCTTTCCTAGCTTTTGTGTTCTTGCTGTTGTACATTATATTTTAAACTTAAATTTCAAACTTACAGTATAAACTCTATTTTATCTTTGATTAAATAATTGCATAATAAGGTAATTTAAATGATAAAAAAACATATACTCATCTAGTCATCATTTAAAGTCATCTTCATTCCTTTGTGTAGTTCCACAAAAGATTTCATCTAGTGTCATTCATTTATATTTCATCTAGTATCATTTTTCTTCTGCTTGAATAACTTCTTTGAACATTCCTTGTAAAACAGTAGTTCCCCTTCATGCATGTGGGATACATTCCAAACTCCCAGTGGATGCCTGAAACTGCAGATAGTACCAAACCCTATATAGGCTATGTTTTTTTCCTATGCGTATATACTTATGATAAAGTTTAATTTATAAATTTGGTACAGTAAGATATTAATAAGAATAATAACATAGAACAATTGTAACATTATATCATAAAAAGTTATATAAATGTAGTCTTTCTCTCTCTGTGTTTCTCAAAATATCTTAATATTTTTGAAACATAGTTTACTACCAATAACTGAAACGGCAGAAAGTGAAACTGTGGATGAGGGGGAACTACAGTACAGGTTTGCTAATGATTTAATTCTTTCAGCTTTTATATGTCTTTATTTTTTCCTTAGCATTTGAATAGTATTTTTGCTGGGTATAGAATTCTTGGTTGACAGATGTTTCTTTACCTTAAATATGTTGCTCCACTATCCTATTATTTCTATTATTTTGAATGGGAAGTCGTCTATAATTCTTGTTTTTGTTCCTTTGTATGCAATATATTTCTTTTCTGCCTGCTTTTAAGATGTGCTCTTTACCAATGTTTTTAACAACTTGTTTGTGAGGTGCCTTGGTGTAGTTTTCTTCATGCTTCTTATGCTTTGAGTTCATTGAGCTTCTTAGATCTAAGGTTTTATTGTTTCTATTAGATTTGGAATAGTTTTGGCCACTGTTTCTTCAAACATTTGTTTCTGCACCCTCTCTACTCAGAGATGTCAAGTATATTTATATTAAGTGACTTGAAGTTATCCTTCAAGGCACTGAGGCTGTGTTCATTTAAAAAATTTTATTGTCTTTTTCTTTTTGTTTCATTTTAGATAGTTTCTGTTGCCACATTTTTAAGTTCACTAATCTTTTCTTTTGCAGTATTTTATCTGCTATTAATCCCATCCAGTGTATTGTTTCATCTCAAACATTGTAGTTTTCATCTCAAAAATTTGATTAAGGTCCCTTTATATTTTCTGTATATCTACTTAACTTTTGGAACATATAGAATAGAGTTAAAATAACTGTTTTAATGCCCTTCTCTAATAATTGTAGCATCTTTGTCAGCTCTGGGTTAGTTTCAATTGATTGATTAGTCTCCCTATTATGAGTTATGTTTTCCTGTTTCTTTACACATCTGGGTATCTTTGACTGAATGCCAGACATTGTGAATTTTTGCATTGTTAGGTGAGGGATAGCTTATAATCCAATAAATATTCTTGAATTTTGTTCCTTGATGCTAACTTACTTGGAAATAGTTCAATCATTTTGGGTGTAATTTATGATTTTTAGATGGATTTTGAGAAATTTGCATTCCAGAGCAAATTGTTTTTTACTTCTAATCAAGGTCTTACTGAGTACTCTACCCAATACTTTTTGAAGTCTGAGCTTTTCCAGGCTGGAGAGTAGAGAAAAGCACTCTCCCAGACCCTAAGTGAGCAGTGGGCACCGTTTCTTGAGTCGTTTCACTGGTTCTTTCCCTAGATTCAGGTAGTTTGTTCACAGGTATGTGCTGGTCTGTACTCTACTGAATATTCAGATGGTTTTCTGTAGATCTCAGTTTCCCATTTGCACAGTATTCTCCTCTCCAGTACTCTTATGAACACTTACCACATTGGTCTTCCCAGATCCTCTGCTCTGTCTCCTCAATTCACAAACATCCCCAGACTCCTTCTGGGTTGCCCCTTGCTATGGTTTGGCCTGGAAACTTTCTCAAGGTAGAAATCTGGGACAATCAGAAGGTTCATCTCTCTTGCTCCTTGTCTCTTGGGGGTTACTGTCTTTTGTGGTATAGTATCTAGTGCCTTCGGGAAAAAAACACTGGTTTATTTTCTATGTCTGTCTTTGTTTTTGTTGTAGTTGTCTGGAAGGTAGATCTAGTCCCTATTTATTCATCTTGCCCAGAGTGGGGCAAAATTAAGTTTCTATACCAGACAGAGAAATGCATAGATTCTAGAAACTGGAAATGCTCTTGTCAATTACTAGCTCCTCATTGTGTAGTTATGAATATTAATGTATAAGACATTAAGTAGTTTTCACAGTATCACACACAATTAGTTACATTGTTATTGTTGTTATTATTTTATATAATGAAACTGAGAACCAGAAAGGTTATCATAGTGTGAGAAACTCAGAGGCCACTATGGATCTGGGCAACAAAAGAGAATTGGTTTGACTGTTAGTTGTTTTCTTTGTCTGGTTCCTGACCTGTTCTAAACTGAAAGCAGAAAAACAGACATTAGCCTTGGGAAACAGTCCTACTCAACAGCTCCTCAAGCGTAGGACCATGCTAATTACATGGAAAATGTTAAGGATAAGTAGAAGTTGAACAAGTGAATAAGGAATTTATGGACAATACTCATGCTCTTAAACACTCATTTTATTACCGTGGCATTTCTTCAGTTCTTTCTTCTAGAAAATCACCTATAAAAAAACTCAAAGAGATACTAATTCATATGGCAGATTAAATCTCCTGTAGACAACCACAAGTGTTACCCCACCCAATGTATTTATTTAAAGGAAAAAGCTTGGTAACTGTAAGGCAGCATTTCCAAAAGCATATTCTATAATCATGGCCACAAAATAAGAAACTTTCTGAGCTAAGTATTTGGCTTCTCAAAACTAAGCAACTTTCTTCCCTGTGGGTTTTTCGATCTTGACATTAATGGATACTTTGCATCTCTAAGACAGCAAATAAAATACACATCTTTCCCCTAATTTGCTTGTGGAACCATCATCTAAGACAAGTATTCTATGAAAAATAAGCTGGGAAAAATAACCTAGGAAATAAGTTCTGTGGTTAAATTATCAGGTACCACAAAATTTTGATGGAAAGGTATTTCTGGGGCTAAAAATTATTTTTGAGATACTAAGAGAGTTAACAACTTCAGTCCTGCAAAAGTGGCTATATGGACTTGTCAAATCAATAGTTTTAAAAGTATCTTTCTAAAAGGTCTTCATGAACACTGTACTTGAACAAGAAGAATTAATAGAAATTTTTGCTCATGATGCTTTCCAGGCAGGAAGTGTTACTCATAAGTTAACACTGAAATAGTATTTTGGGGGACAAAGAGAAAAAGCCTTATATGGGTGGCATAAGAAGAAGGAATTAGGGGTTCGTTTTCATTTCCTTCCAAACTAATTGCCTAAGAAGCTTTTTATATCATCAGGAAGTACACTAACAAACGGCTTTCTTAACTTTTGCTAATCACTTTATTAATGCATTAGCCAGATTTTAAAATGTGCAGTAGTGTTAATATCTGAGGAGAAAAACCTTTATTGTGTATAAATTACAAATTTTCTATCTCAATTTCAGTTGAGTTTTAATGTTTCCTTTCCAGAAAAGCCCTAGAGCATATTCTTCAGGGAGCAATTCTGCACTCTTAAGGGAATGAACTGAATGACCTAATGGGTCCTTCCATCTTTAATTTCTGTAATTCAGGAAAGCCTCATAAAACACAAGCTTCCTTTGTGAATTTACTTTTCTCTGAAAGTTTTGAAACTACTTTCTTGCTCTCTTTGAGTACTTTAAAATGCTGAACAATAATAGAAATATTTACTGGACCCACATTGAAAAAAATCAGCTAAATTATACTCAATAGTTCAAGTGTAAATCTTTCAAAAAATATGACCTCTCCAGCCTTTTTTTAATTATAGGAAGCCAGCCATTCACAACACCAAGAAATATAATGTTAGGGAGAAAGAATCAAAAACAAAAATCAAATCAAGCTAACAACTGATTCTGGAATATCTTTTATGTATAAATTTTATACATAAATATCATGGTTAAAAGAACAAAAGTATTTGCTAAAAACTCAAAAGAGGTATTACATCCGTGTTTTAAACTTGCTAGTAAATGTAATAAAATATATATAAGAATTTTTGTCGAAAATCAAGTATATGCTAGAGACCATGAAAAAATTAGAAGAAATATAAGTCAGAGCTGTTACCATATATGTTTGCTACTTAGGAGGGAACACAAAACCTATGGTCATAGGATAATTAGTCAGAACATTATAAATCATGAATTGAAGAATAAGAGAGCTCCATTGGAGCTACTAGGGTGGGAGCATGCATAAAGAAAATGGAACTGAGTTATTTGCATCTTCTGTCTCTACCTCGCAGAACTCTCTGTTAAATATCAGTTGAGATTAGAATCTGTCTCCTAGGCCTACACAAGAGCTTAGGAGTTCCAAGAACCACAATGTCATCTGCAGAACAGTGCACCTTTGTGTTTTTCCTATGGATTAATGATATTTGTGTTTACATGTTTACACAGTGTGCATTATCTTTTTACAACTGTAATTCTAAACCAGCATGAAAATTCATTTAAATCATCAAAATTATAACTTTAAAATAAAAGCTGTTTAGACAACTTTCTTTTTTAGATATGGGGCCTCGTGATGTTGTCCCATAGTACAGTGACTATTCACAGGTGCTGTTACAGCTCACTACAGCCTTGAACTCAGAGGTTCAAGCGATTCCCCCACTTCAGCTTCCTCAGTAGCTGGTACTATAAGTAGGCTTAGACAATATTAATGAATTAATAGTAGCCCTGTTTTGTGACAAAATACAAAATGTGAAGTGGTTTCCAATTGCGTGTTACTGAATAATTCTTAATATCATTTGATAGTGGTAAACCATGAAATAATTTATTTTTTTGCAGATGTCTTTCCAAAGTTCAAATATAAAGCTACACCAAATTGACCATATATTTTGTATGGGCTTTGGACAGATGGGATATCAGAGAATGACATTTCCAGGTTTAAAAAATAATCAAGAGTCCAGCAACAGATGACTGGATAAACAAAATATGGCATATAGCTAAAATGAAATATTAATCAGCCATAAAAAGAAGTAAAGCTTTGACACATGCTACAACATGGATGAACCTTGAAAAAGTGAAATAAGCCAAAACCAAATCACACATATAGTATGATTCCACTTATGTGAAATATATAGTAGGCAAATTTGTCGATATAGCAAATAGATTACAGGTAACTAGAGATTGAATTAAGGAGGAAATGGGGAGTTATTGCTTGATGGGTATAGAGTTTCTGTTTGTGGTGATAAAAGGGTTTTGGAAATAAAAAGTGGTAATGGTTGAACAACGTTGTGAATATAATTAGTGCCACTGAATTGTACTCTTAAAATTGTTAAAATGACAGCTTTTATGTTAAGTATATTTTATATACAATAAAAATGTTTAAAAAATAATTAAGAACTTTTTCTTGCTTTGTGCTTTGGCATAAGAATGGTTACTATTTATTTCATCCTTATAATCTAAAAAATTATAAACTCTTTATAAAAGCCACCTACCCTGTAGACAGTGGCCGTGAGAGTAACTTGCTTTGATTTGTAACCTATGTTTGAGAAAACAAAGAAATAATGAACAAGATATAAGCATTGATGAGAAATGAGGTAGAATTCAAACATGCCAAAGACCTTCAACTCATAGAAACAATGAATTAAAACACCATAGTTATAGCATTTTCTGGGGCATTAAGCTCTTTGTTAGAAAAAAGAGAAATGATGTGGTTGATGGAGAAGAAAGGGCTAAGGATAAGAAGATCTACATTTTAGTCTTAATTCTGTTGCTTTCTACATCTAGTAATTCCAGAGACTCACTTCTCTGGGTCTTCCTTTTCTCGCTCATAATATAAAAGGGCTAGATGAGTATTCTTAGATTTTTATCCCAGTTGTAAAATTTGGATTGTCAATCCAAGGCATTGTGATTCAATGATAGATTACTTGTTGAAACCAAATACACATTTAAATGAAATTTTTATAACTTTGATAAAATTCTAATGTCTTATCAATTATTGTCAGCTAATAAGCTTATGGTTCAGAAATTGGACATTTTCATTTGACTCTCTAACAATTTAATTTTTTTCCTGTAGCTTCATTTCCAAATTTAAAGCCGCATAAATTGATAATTTTATCATGATGCTTGTAAAATTCTCTGTCAACATATTCTTCTAAGAACAGGGTGTGGCATTGAAGTGTGGAGACTACAGAACATAACCAAACTGTATACATGTGTCCAATTTGTATTTTTGACCATATTACTAATCAACTTGGAAAATAATGATTTACAAACTCACTGGCAACTATTATGTTCTGATAAAGTTAATTAAAGATTCTTCTCATGCAGTGTCTCCAATATCATTTTAGTCTTCCTCACAAAAGGGTCACAAAGATATCTTGGACTTTACAAATGCTATTTCCTTTGATTAGAGCATCTATCTGTATAGCAATTAACCCTTATATTCTTCCAGATCCATCTCACATCCTTGTCCAAAATGGTTTTGAAACTCTCACCAAACAAGGCACTTGCAGAAGGTTAAAGTTAGCATGTGTTCTAAAGTCTGCTTCTTTGTTTTACCGTAGGAGACTATGAGCCACATGTTTTTGAGGCTGAAAGTGGCAATGGCAAGAATAATAATCCCCTGCCATTCTCAACACAATTTTTAAATTTTGCCCTTCAAATGTGTCTTTAATGTGCAAAATCGATTATTACTATTTTAAATGTTTTTACCTCTTCAGATGTATTGACTTGTTTAGGTGTTGTATCCCCCAACAATGTTTTTAATACAAGGAAATTATGTCTTCTCATGATTATTTTGATGCTACCCTAATACAGAAGCTATGGCATCACACAGTGTGTATTCATTTTGTTGATCCATCTATATTTTTCTGCTATCTTTGTTTTCTTTAGCATATTGTGTAGCTAGTTCTTATAAGAGACCTCAGTGGCAAAGCTGGGTCTGATGTTCACAAGGTATATCAGCAAACTCACAGGAACGATGGGTTCTGGCTTGACTTTTTGTCATATTACCTCAACCCTAGGACCTAGGTTCTCTAACTTCCATAAACCTACGATACTGCCAACCAGACCTGGGGTTGAGCATGTCCAAATGGCCTTGTAGTCATGGCACAGGGTAGTATGACCCACTCTATAATCTTCAGTAATTTACTGAAGAATTTCAGAATTCCTCCATTCTCTTCAGGATCAGAACCTTGCCCTTCACTAGGGTCTTTGAACCTTACCAGGTCCTACAATACTCCCCCGTGATGAATTCCATTAGCTATCTTTTGTGAGGAAGACCTCACAGTAATATGGCTATATCTTCTAGTAAGCAAACCCTTATTTATTTTTCCAAATTAGGGTACCCAATTATGTCTCCCACCACCAGGCCTCACCCACTGATTTAACCCAATTGGTACAGAGTAGCTGTTTAACAAACCTCTATTTCATAACTGAATGACTGCATTATGTCTTAGATCACTGTTCTCTGTTCTCTGTGAATACTGGGCCTCTGAACTTGAACAGTTCTCTCCAAGTTCTGTGTCTACCCTCTGTCTTCCTTACCCTGTTTTCCATGTCTTTCTCTGATATTCATCAGGAAAACTATGTTTAGTTTTCAAATGTTCTATTTTGGTATTGCAGAACAATTTAAGGTAATTGTTGACATCATCGCTTCCTGCCTTAATACTTCAGCATGCATTTGTAGGAACCTGTTCTCTTACATAAATCACAATACATTCTCACATCTTAAGAAAATTAACAATAATTGCATCATATGATATAATCAGTTTCATATTTAAATGTCCCTAAGTGTCCCCAGGATGTCTTTGATAGCTTTCCTCACTTATAGGATTACTAAGATTCAGTTTTTTGACACACATTGCATCTGGTTTAATGTCTTTTTATTATTTTAAGTCAAGAACAGACCCTCAAGCTTTTTGTTTTATGAGTTTTTATTTTTCTTTAGAATTTAGGACAGTAATCTTTTAGAATGCCCCACATTCTAGATTAGTCTTATGGCTTCTTCATTATTAGATTTAGGTTAAATATTTTTGGCAAAACACTAGATACTAATGATGCCATCTACTTCTTATTGCATAGTATAAGGAACACATAATGTCTAGTCTTTCTGTTGAGAATTCTGAGTTTGGTCATTCTCTTAATGTAGTGACTATTGGAATTCTCAATTTCTAAAGTTATACTCTTTCCAATGTGTTGGTAAGTAATCTGTGATGTGATATTTTTAAGACCATATGACCATCGTCTCCCCCAAGAACATATTACCCCTAATTTTGACATCTATTTATGATCTGCCTGAATCACTTATTAAGAGAGAAGTTTCAAAATAGTGATTTTCTAATTCTGTTATCTCTTCTACATGTATTAGCTAGAATTCATCTGTAGAAAAGAAATAAAAAGTTTTCCTGTTTTCTTGCCTCTTTGATTTTTATTTTTACAATATAGATTCTTTACATTTAAAGCAATATAATCTATTACCATCATTATTCTTTTAGGTGACATTTTTGAACCCCTTTAAGAAAGCTTCTGCTTCCTTTTTAGTACATTTCTCTCCCATTTTTTGTATGTTTTGTGACTTTGTTTTCTTTAAGTTCTCTTTAATAAATTTGAGTTCATAATCATTATTTGTAATTACAGACGAATAAATAAAAATATACTTTATAAACTTCCACAATTTAGCTTCTTATCAAATTCATGAGTATAATCCAAGATAGAGATTCAATGATATAAAATCACTAAGTTTGCTTTAATAACGTTTTGTTTTATGGTATATTTTATCAACAGCTATTTAGGAATTTGGAATTGGAGCATTGTGGCTTCTTAAGTCTCATAATGGGACACAGAAATATCAATTTTCATTTTCTGAGAGTCATTCTGTCATTCTTTTATAAAAATTTTGTGAGAACCTTTGTTCTATTTTATATATTTTATCTGCAAAATTTGCTTATAAGCAAAATTTTTGAAATAAGTGTGTGCTTTTTATGTTATGATGTTAGGTTTTATATGCATATTTGTTTATATATGTATATTTGTTACATACAGTATACATATATACCAAGAATGTTCCATCTACACTTCTACTTTCTGGTAGATTTTATTTTATTTGTTTATTTACTTTGAGATGGAGTCTGGCTCTGTCACCCAGGCTGGAGTGCAGTGGCATGATCTCGGCTCACTGTAACCTCTGCTGCCAGGTTCAAGAGATTCTCCTGCCTCAGTCTCCTGAGTAGCTGGGATTACAGGCATGTGCCACCATTCCCGACTAACTTTTGTAGTTTTAGTAGAGATGGAGTTTCACCATGCTGGCCAGGCTGGTCTCAAACTCCTGGCCTCATGATCTGCCTGCCTCAGCCTCCCAAAGTAGTGGGATTACAGGTGTGAGTCACCGTGACCAGCCAGATTTTATTTTTCTAAACAAGAAAATAGCATGAAATTCTTTAAAATTTTTGGTGGATAAATAAATTAGATAATAAAATTAGGAAAACTGCAAATGGCCATATATATATATATATATATATATATATATATATATAGAGAGAGAGAGAGAGAGAGAGAGAGAGAGAGAGAGAGAGAGCCAGGACTCCAGTTGAGATAAGAAGGAATGAATCCTCTGCCTTGGTCCAGAGAACAACTTGAAGAGATGAATGCAGGAGAGTGGGGGAGGCCTAGAGCATTTGGAGGGCGTAGCCTCACTCAATTTTGAGAAGTGATTCCAAAACTCCACAAATAGGACAAAAGAATACCCAGGAATGAAGAGGAGGAATGACTTTCTGTCACACAACTTCCACTACCTAACTCAGGATCTTGTGAAGAAGTAATGAACCAACCATGTAACATGCATGGTAAATGACCATTTTATAGTTATTGCTATCATCATCATGGATATTATTGTCATTGCCTTGAAGTCTGTGCCAGGGACCCACAGAAACCACATTAGCTAGCATATGTTTTCATCAACCAAGTGCTAGAGATTTTCCTTGGTATTTTTTCCCTATTATCTTCATAAAACCCTTCCAGAAAGGGCATGTTATAGATGAGGATCCTGTGTCCTCGGCCAGTAAAGTAACATGTGATTGCAGTGTAGTAAGCAGAAGAATCAGAGTTTGAGTCTTGGCTTCCCTGAACCTTACCCTTGTAGGAAGAAGAAAGATATACAGGCAGGAAGGGTAGCTTTATATGATTTTCTTCCTAGTAGAAGAAAGTCCTGGGATACGGGAGAGGTGAGGGAAGCTTCCCAGTGGCTCATGTTGGACATGCAGGACAAGATCAACTTCATGAAAGATGGGAGAGGCTGCTGGGCCCTATGCAGTACTGCACTGGTATGACACCATTGGGGATGAAGAGGCTAGTAAAGTAAAAAAATAATAGGAAGGCTGCATCCTAGCAACATCAGCCAGCAAAAAAAAAAAAAAAAAAAAAAAAAAAAAAAGCAACAGGGAAAGCATAGGCAAACAGAATTTGAGCTAAATAATACATAGTGCAGCATCAAAGAAGGTGCTGAATTTCAAATGCAGATTCTTGTCAGATGCAGCAATTCTGTGTGCACATAAATTACATAAATACTTACCTGTGTGTATGATTTGACATATATAAAGATGTACATTGTAGCAATATAGGAAACGATACAAATGCCCATTCATAATATGGACTATTAGGCAACAGTAAGGAAAAAAAGCGAAATCTATATATTCTGGCAAGAAAAATTATCCACATCACACTATTATTTTTGGAATACAGATGAATCATAGACTTTTTAAAACTTTAAATACTTAACATTTTTAATTGCTTACTATGAGAACACATTTATGTATTTTTATGCTATTGAAAATGAATAAATAAATACCTACGATAAATCTGTTTTTTCAGCAGCTTTAGTGAAGGATACTCAGAAACAACTGATTGTGTTGTCACTGTTGAGGAGAGTGAAGGAGTTTATCATTCTTACCTCCACAAATATAAAATGCCTTTGTGTTCCACAAACTGTTGCTGCAAACAACTTGCAAACAACTCCCAAGGAGAAGCCTAGAATGAGGGGTTAGCTTTGCCTAGGTAAGACAAACATCTGTTTGGAAGTGTAGACAACGCCTTTTTGTTGAAGGGCAGACTAACTTTTTATTTAGTTCATCTTCACTTTTTACTCATGATATTATTCAACGATGTTGCATGACTATTCTGTGCCAGGCACAGTGCTACCCTCTGCAACTTCAGTGATCACTGGGACAATCCTTGGGACAGCATAGGAATTATAGCAAACTGATATATTCTCATTCACTCACTGCACAATAAGCAATACACCTAATAATGTATCTACGATACTCTTTCTTCCATAGTGAGGTCCTTTTGATGCTAAAAGTGTGCATTATTATTTCTGTTGGTATGAAAAAGGATATTATGACAACTTAGAATTAACAATTTAGGGCCGAACGTGGTGATTCATGCCTCTAATCCCAGCACTTTGGGAGGCCGAGGCAGGTGGATCGTCTGAAGTCAGGAGTTTGAGACCAGCCTGGCCAATATAGTGAAACCTCATCTTTACTAAAAATACAAAAATTAGCTGGGTGTGGTGGTGCACACCTGTAGTCCCAGCTACTCAGGAGGCTGAGACAGGAGAATTGTTTGAACCTGGGAGTCAGAGGTTACAGTGAGCTGAGATCACACCACTGCACTCCAGCCTGGGCAACAGAGTGAGACATTGTCTCAAAAAAAAAAAAAAACAAACAAACAAAAAAAAAACTTAGAATTAGATATTTTATAAGGCAAACATAAATGTTTTAAAACAGTCTATGCTAGGCACAGTGACTTATACCTGTAATCCCAACACTTTGGGAAGTTGAGGCAGGTGGATCACTTGGGCTCAGGAGTTCAAGAACAACCTGGGCAATATGGCAAAAGCTCATTTCTACAGAAAATAGAAAAATTAGCTGAGCATGATGGCTCACGCCTATGGCCCCAGCTACTTGGGAGGCTGAGGCTGCATACCACCCTGGGTGACAGGGAGGACCTGTCTCAAAAACAAAATAAGCAATCTACTTAAATAAGCCAGTGGTAAGTATCTGAAAATTTTTTCAGTCACCTGGACACATGATGACATCACAGGGCTTTTCCATTTAATAGGTAAATTGTCATAGAGTAACTGCATTTCTAGGGATGTTATTTGCAAATGTTTCCTAGAAAATGATGAAGAAAGCTATCCATTTTTAAAATAAATATGGCTTCTCATTGGTTTTCTACAGAACCTTACATTAGAGAATCAACAACTGTGTAAAATTCCTGATTTATCTTCAAAATGAAATATTCAACAGCAATCAGTTTACAAAATGATTTATAAGCCTCAAGAGGGGAGAGGGGAAAAGGCAGGGTGAAGAAGAATACTTATTCAGCTTACTGTAAGTAGACTGTGCTATCCCATCCAACTCTCTCATATAGCCTTCATTCTCAAAAATGCAAAAGCACAATCTGGGAAGTCTTCCAAAACCATCTGTATAAGGAGGAAGCACTTGCCAGGACATAGGAAGCAGTTCTTCTAGTTTGTCACTGTTGTTTCAGTGAGCACTGCCAAAACTATCCAGAAAGGTTTGAGTAATGACAGGTGATGGAACATCTGAAATTTGAAATTTGAGATATGACCTGAGTCCAATGCAAATCAACTGATTTTCTCTGGAGGCTAATAGTTTTTCTGTCAAATATAAAATGAAAGGTTTCTAGGAAAATGAAGGCATTAGTGGGAACAGGATTTGACTCTCAGAAATCCAGTATATCTAATAATTTGTTTGAAATTTCCTGGATGGTTTCAACAGTGTAGCTGGACTATTAGGTATTATGAAAAGTGAAAAATTCGGGTTTTGTGCTTTAGTCTAGAATTAACAACTTATTATATCTGAAATGTTGAAAAGTTCACCCTCTGAACCTCAGATTTTTATCTGTTGTTGAGTGTTGCACTACACCATTTGTAAAGTTATACTATCTTAATAGTCCAGTTTCTAGATATATTGAACCCATCATCTTGACCTGGAAACATGATTTAATTACTTTTGAAAAATTACAATAATTATTATGAAATATTTTCAGGTATCATTGATCGTCTTAATAATCTTATGAACCATATGTTTTAGTTTCATTTTACATAGAGTTAAATGAGGCTATCAGATAAGAGATAACTTTTCAATGGCCACAGATAACTCCTCTAGACTTTCTATCGTATTAATGGCCATTACAACAATGTTTTCTGTAATATAAATACTTCATTTTATTATTTATTTATTTATTTATTTTTGAGACAGAGTTTCGCTCTTGTTGCCCAGACTGGAGTGCAATGGCGTAATCTCGGCCCACCACAACCTCTGCCTCCCAGCTTCAAGCATTTCTCCTGCCTCAGCCTCCCGAGTAGCTGGGAGTGCAGGCATGTGCCACCACACCCAGCTAATTTTGTATTTTTAGTAGAGACGAGGTTTCTCCATGTTGATCAGACTGGTCTCGAACTCCCAACCTCAGGTGATCTGCCCACCTTGGCCTCCCAAAGTGCTGGGATTACAGGCGTGAGTCACCGCACCTGGGATAAATACTTGTTTTCATTGCTATACTATATGTTGTATCAGGGAAAATTGTGTATTTCAGTCATATTTTATGCACACAACACTTGTAAACATTTCTTGTACATTTTCATGTTGAATTGAGGAGTGGCAGAACCAAGATCAGAAAGCGTGTTGGTTCACTAGGGGGCCATGATGGTGTCCAGCATTGTGCACTCTATGTATAGCTGCAAGTGGATTGCATTTGCCTTCACCATCATGTGTTTTGTTTCTAAAAATCTTTATAATTTTAGTTTATGTGTTCTGTGTTACTAACTGATGATATATTTCTAAATTACTGGAGCTCAGTGAGTGATATGAGGTCAATATCTAGCCAGCATGCTACTTGCCCTTGAATTTTTGGATTCAGGAAAACTGTCACATTTTAAAGGTTGCAATGAAGGAAGTTATCATTTACAGTTATTCTGTAACTTGATTTCTATTATTTATTAATGGTGACATTGTCCTGCATATGGATCTGGACGTAATTTAATAAAGGTGTGACTGTATCTTTTCAAATATTTTATTCACTTTTTATAAAGTAGATTTTTTTAGTTTGTTCTACTTGGTATATATGTATGGCATGTATATATATACATACACATGATGTATACACATATATTATGCTCCTGTTGTCTAATAATATAATTTTGTAGATTTCCTAAAATGTGATAAAAAGGTATACTTATTAAGGATTCAGAATTCTCTGAATTCCTCTTGAAATCTCTGTTACTTTGTTGAATAACTTTTGTATTATTTGGGTATGATTGGCAGATACTGGGGTCATTAAATATCTGTAGATAAAAATGAATGAGTAAATGTATGACTAAATAAATGAAGGTTGCAGCTCCTACTGGGTGATGTGGTGGTTTGTTCATTGCTGAATTCTGGCAAGCAGTAGTAAATACTTCTATGTAATTCACAATTAATACTTGTTGAACAAATTTATGAATACAAGAATAAAAATCAGTTTAAATTAATTTATTTTGTAGATGACAAACCAAAATGCAACTCATTAAGGCACCTGGTCTTTCTAATTATGTATATTATCAAGGCAAATTTTTAACTCCTAGTACAATATTCTAAAACTAGATCAGACAGAATCATTTTCTTTGCCAAAATTTAGTCATGTAAGTACTGTATACTATTCTTCAATATATAGGTTTCCTATTATTTTAAAATATATTTTATTGGAAGGTTCTAGAAAACAACCACAACTAGCAATAGTAAAAAAATATATATAAAAGGTTAAACAATTTTATAATCAGGGTAAATTAGGCTAATGAGTTCTTATACCAAGGGCCTAAAATAGAGCATTATTTTGACCCTAAAGTAATATTTTATAATCTATGATACATAATCCCATTAGATAATTGCTTAGCTCTTCACTGACTTTTGAAAAATATTCTTGATTAAAAATTAAAATATGTTAATCCAGTGTGGCTTTTGTAGATGTCAGTCCACTAAGTCTTTAATTCAATTACTTTGTTCTTTTATGAAAATGTATTAGTAACTATTATATTCATAGTATTATGTTCAGTACAATGGGGGAACCAAAAAAATTAAACACTATCAGCTTCTTGTTCTCACAATATTTACATCCCCTATACTTTTTCTTTGGAAAAAAAAGAAAAGCTCGATTTATTATTTAAAATCTCTCTTTTTTTTTTTTTTTTTTTGCTATGTCCTTAACAGCAAAGCCTAATGAGGTAAGTATACGCAGGTCACAGGGTTAAAAGGGAGGTGAGCTCATATCACCACATTGGGTTTGGTGATCTAATTTTTAGCTCTTTGTAAGCCCTATAGCAACTGCAGCTTTTATCTACACAATTGAACAATCAATATTTGTGTGGCTCGTGTGATTAGCTTATACACTTCCTGAAAGAAGCCGAAGATTGCTGGCAAAACAAATTATGTAATCATTTTTGCTGATTTTTCTCTAATATCCTATGGAATTCAGAAATGGTTCCAGATTATTATATTCACAAAATGTAGTTTAGGAAAGAGTAAAATCATGTATGCTGAAATAATAGCAATGAAAAGTCTGCATGACTTAACAAGAGTATTAAGAGGATTAAAATGAAAAACATACGCATCTGCTTTATTAATTCTTTAGTAATCTGTTTCTTATTTGGTGACTTCTTCTCATTCAACCTCCCACTGCAACCACACCTATTCAGACCCATGTTATATCACATGCAGACCATTGCAACAGTACTCCTATTGTTTGCCACCTCAGTCCGCCTTGCACATGCTTTCAGAGTAAACTCTCACATCACCAACGATCTTGTCACACTCCACTCAAAAACATTCAATTACTTACCTATTAATTTGATTCAAGTTTATCTTATTAAATACTTTTTACTAGTTTTTGAAAATAAACTCTACTTCAAACTGTTCTACTCAACTTCTACCCCCAAACATTTCTTCTATTTATATTTTCTCACTTTAATAAATGCCCTTTCAATTTTAGAGAGTAAACATGCCTTTTACTCTCTAAGTGAACAGTACTACTAATAAGTATTGTATTCGTAGTATTATGCTCAGTATAATTGGGGAATCAAAAAATTAATCACCTTAGGCATCTTGTTCTCAAAATATTTACATCCCCTCTACTTTTTACTTGAGAAAAAAATACTTGACTTATTTATTTAAGATCATTATATACTTTTTTGACAATTAACAAAAATAATACTAATAGTAAAAATAAAATATACATGTTTAATGTTTTACCTCAAATGTTACCTATCTTACAAAGGGTTTTGTGGTCTACTCAACTGATGGTAGTCTTGTCTCCCTCTTACCTTTTCTAAGCATTGAATGCCTATAATATTCTTATGTGTTAATAATAACCTGACACTCTCCCTATCCTAGGAAAAGTTTAAAATGCTTTCATCTCTCTCTCGGCTTTCCTGCCCCTGAGTCAGGCTAAATAGAATGGAGAAAACCAATTTTTAAGGCAGTTGAAGCAGAGAAAGCATGGCAAAGATATGACTCTGATTCTACAGCTGATCATAGACATGTTGGAATGCGCCCTGAATCCCCACAGCTGAGCAATTAAGGTCTGTGTCCTTGATTCATATTTTGATACAAACAAAAGAGAAGCCAAGAAAATCCTCCAAGAATCTTTTTCAGAGCGATAAGGAATCTATAAAGATATTCACAAGGGCTTAAAGTTAAATCCTTTCATAAGCAATTTACATGAACAGCAAAATTTTACTCCAGCAGATCTCAGTGGAAAGTGCTCATTTATTCTTTATGTTAAAATTGGTTTGGGGTTTTATTTGCTCATAGTGTGGAATCACTGAGGCATACCAGAGAAGTATAGCTTACCGCGTGATAGTTTAAGGTATTTCTCTTAATTTAATAACGGTATGTCTATCAGCAAAGTCAAAAAGTGTCATCGAGTAGGTTTTTAAAACATAGACTATTTGCAAATATTTGGGAAAAATTATAGGAAAACCGACAAGGAATGATGACACACTCCAGAGGTAGTAATATTTGGGAGCCTTATCCACCTCTCGGTTTGAAGGGTCAAGTAGAGAAAGCAGTTATCATAATCTAGCAAGAACGATAGCTGTGGTTGTAATGCAAAGGGCCATTTTTTTAGGAGCTATGATCCACAGAAGAAGAATATGGTCATTGCCAAGTTGAAGATAAGCAAGGATGGTGCTAGAAGAATAATTTTCCTGACCTCACTTTCTACCCTCCATCTTTGACCAGTATGACCCAAACTGATGAAGGTTACAAAAGCCAACCTCTGGGACACAGAACAGACTGGAGAATAGGGCTGAAGATAAAAGCAGAAAATTTCCAACACACCTCCCAAAGTCATGCCAAATGGGAACCAACTGGCACAGTCATTATATCACGTTTGATAAATTAAGTTGAAAAAAAGGCCATAAGAGGAAATCTATGGAAAGTATTGAAAATATTTTCTGAAATCTGGATACTCATACCCAATATGTCTCTTTGTGTAAAGTCTTTCACAGAATGGACCCAAAATGCAAACTTCCTAAAGTTAGAAAACAGAATTTTGCTGGATAGGATCACAAAAATCTGCCTCAGAGTTCTATTCTGTAAATTACTCTTCAACTCAATAATATGTAGATTATTAGTTTTTATAAGCCACACATTTTAATCTATTGTAACATTCTATTATAATAGATATGTCTTAAAAATAAAGCAATTTAATATTTTTGTAGTATTGGTTGATCTACCAGACTTTGATTCTGTGATTTTTGTACATAGTATATCTGTCCTTGAACTCAGGGGAATGAGTTCAATATGGACTCCAGGTTTTCATGAATCTTTGAATAATTATATACATTTACTCATGCATTATAAACTTTCTCATGTGCTGGTATATGCCAAACATTCTTCTAACTACTGGGGTGAACAGTAGTGTCAGAGTAAAGACAAATGGAATTTCAATATGTCCTCAAGTATTAGGAAGTTTTTTGATGTTCAGGCTGCTTTCTTCTGGACAAGACACAACTATAAGTTTCCAGTATTGACTTCTAACATTATCTTTGTTAGGCAGTATTCTAGAAGCTAGGAATTCAAGTTCGCAGAGTTCTCAGTGAATCAGGATAGACTGATTTGTAAAATGTAGATGTAAACCAGATTGCTACACAATCCAATTTCTTTATTCTCCTTATTCTCTAACAATTTAGAAGTTACATGTATTATTTCTTTTCTACTAATGATTATCTTTAGCTTATCTTATCTTGGACCTATGTTTTTGTATCAGTGTCATGAATGAATAGAAATCCAACCATTACCATCACGTTCCCAGTTTCTACCCTTAAACATACTGACCTATATGTTATTTTCTACACTGTCTTCTTAAGTTTTAACCTTATTTGTTTTTTCTTAGCTAGATTATGCAAAGTAATTTATCTAGGAAAAACATAAATAGCATGTTTTATGAGTCTATATTGTTCTTAACTATTCTAAAGAAGTTAATGGTATAATGGTATAATCTATTCTTGATTGTCCAATTTTTCCTGTATACATATCACCTCTATTTTAATCACATTAAAATGGAGGTGAGGCAAGTAAAAGAGACTTGTGTGAATTCTAAGACATATTATCTTACAGTTTAAAGATATACTCATACTATAAAGATATGCTATACTAATTTTTGATATTAATAAACTTATTAGGAATATTTAGACATACAAAGTCAAATGGGAATATCATTACCAACCACTGTTACAGCCCAGCATTAAAAAAAAAAAATTATAATTAAAGCCTTCATAAATTTTTAAAGTCAAAGTTTAACTAAGTCATGCATTTCTTGCAATAGAACCAAAGATTTGAGTTGATTTCTAGTTTACTTGTTAATCCCAAGGATTTTTCTTTTCAGCTGGAATATACAAAGCCTTATATGGCATTTCAATTGTTGGAAATACAGATGAATCAAACTATCTAAACTGTAAACCAAGCAACTAAGAGATGTGTTTTTATGTTGGGTAGCTAGTAGGGGAGAGAGTATGTTTCTTTTTATGTTACAGTGATGAGCTATTTGCATTAATCGTAGTTACATATGCATCTGAGGAATTCAAATGATCTATGGTCTTTTTTCCCCTAATGTAGCACTCTTTTCCTGACATTAGGTAATCTTTATTAAATTCAGCAACATCCCTTAACAGGATTAATGATTTTAAAAAAGCAACTCAAATAATGGATGTGTTTCTTTTCAGCATAGATAAGACATACATCTTTAATCATTCAACGGCTTATAAACACCTTCCAGGAACAAGTCCAAGCACGCCATATGACAAACATTTCCATCTTTGCCTACATTCTTCTCTTTTCACTTTATACTCAAGTTACACTACAATTCTCTCCATCTTTGAAATCATCAAGCTTGCTTGCTTTCTTCCTCCTCCATAGCTTCCTCTTCTAGGACTGCTTTTATCCTCTTTCCACCCCTTGAATCTGAGCAACTCTTTCCCATTTAAGAATCAAATTTCGGCCGGGCGCGCCTGTAATCCCAGCACTTTGGGAGGCCGAGATGGGCGGATCACGAGGTCAGGAGATCGAGACCATCCTGGCTAACATGGTGAAACCCCGTCTCTACTAAAAATACAAAAAAACAAAAAACAAACAAACAAACAAAAAAACCACACAACTAGCAGGGCATAGTGGCGGACGCCTGTAGTCCCAGCTACTCGGGAGGCTGAGGCAGGAGAATGGCGTGAACCCAGGAGGCGGAGCTTGCAGTGAGCCCAGATCGCGCCACTGCACTCCAGCCCGGGCGACTGAGCAAGACTCCGTCTCAAAAGCAAAAACAAAAACAAAAACAAAACCTACCTCCTCCTAAGAGCTTGTTCTGACCATCTCAATATCAGCAAAATTTAGGAGGTATTCTTATGTCCTACAATAGCATGCTATGCTTTTCTAGTTTATGGCACTTAGGATAACTTATAATGATCTGTTTATTTGTCCACCTCCTCAATAGACTCTGTTTTTTGATAACAGGGATTGTGTCTCTTTTACCTTCGTTATTTAGTGCCTAACATGTTTAGCCATTAAAATTCTCCCCTCAAAAATACAATCCATCCCCTCAAAAACCTTAACTGACAACATTTGATGCAATGCTGATGCTGTGATTCTCTTGCAATTTTGAACATTTTCAGTTGTACTTCATTGTCATAATGAAGTGAACCTTCACTTTGAAAAGATGACATGATGAAAATCAATAGAAAATAATCTGTATGCTGGTTCTGCTAATACTAACTCATCATGTAAACACGAGTTATTTTATGTCCATTAAGTTTTTGATTTGGGGAATTTATATGACAAATAATTAGCCTGATATGAGTTTTTAAATTTCAACATGATATTTTCATATTGACACTTTATTACTGTTTAGCTCTAATCGAAAAGTGATGATTCATGTGAGAGGAGTCACATTTATGTGAGAGGAGTCAGTAAAAAGTTGAGTTAATCTTGTCAAGAACTTTCCTGTCCTTTCTCTTCTCCATATTGAACATCTGTGTTCTTTATCATTGAACTACTTTTGGTCTAAAAATATTCCAAGAAAGATCTCAAGAATTTCTGTGCTTTATATACTTGGCTTTTATTTTCAGATGGGAGAAATAGAGTAGATTAATTTTTTGTTCCTTGCAATACCATTTCTGTGTTGGTTTTATTTTTTAATTCCTTGTCTTCAAGAGCATTAACAATGGTCTGAAGAACAAGTATTTTAGGGAATTGTGGACTCTGCCTGTGGTGGAGTGGAAAGTAGAATAGAAGATTGTCTTCGATTATGATAATAATATGATAATAATTATCATCATAACAATACAGAAGTTCTGGCCAGGTATCTCAGTCTTGTGGAGCTTTTTAAAAACACAGATGACTCCATTCCCAGATCTATCGAGTTAGAAATTCAAAGCTTAGGGAACTGATATTTTATGTTTTCTAAAATCTCCAAAGAAAACTCAAATTTGCAGCTGACTTGAACACTGCAAAAATATTATTTTCTATTTCATAGGACTTATAACTTTCATGTTGTTTTTCTTTTAATCTTCACAATAGCGGTGTGATGTAAGTAAAATATGTCCCGTTTCATAAGCAGCTGAATCTCAGATGTGGTCAGCAATATTTGGGGACTGAAATTCAGTGTTCTGATTCCAAGCCCCAAATTTGCATCTACAAATATAAGTTAGATATGTGAAAATAACTGAAACCCAAGTACCTGTTTTACAGTTTTTTACTGCTCTGAAACTTCTTATACCAAAATTAGAAAATATTGTACTTCTTTTTGATGTGATGTGAAGATCCTGCTTAAATATTTAAGGACTTGAGATTTTTAGTAATAAAATCTGGGATACAATAGTCATTATTTTTGTAATAGTCTCTTTTCTGGTGATTAAAAGTCATTGTCACCTAGTCATTACTACCAATGCGGGTAATTAAGACATTTCAAACAAACCATTTAAAACAAGATCATTCCTTTCACTTCTAAATTTGAGATCATTTAAGGGTTCTTGTTTTAGTTATTCCAGGGAGAAAAGTAAATGTAGAATGTGTTGATTTTTTAAATTAAAATGTGATATATTTTAATTCCATAAACTCATATTTGGTGAACAGAATAAACACTGCCTACATAAAACACACACATTCAGTCTCTAAAGGATGAATAGAAAAAGTATTTTTTAAATATATGTACATGTATTGTTCTCAGAGGATAGGCTGGAAGTATGAAATATTTCAAAAATTTACAGTGATTGGTGATCATTTAAAACAGTATTTCTAGAAATAAAAATGTATTTATACTAAAAGAAAACCGAAAAATGTATCATTTCAATATAACAGCCAGTTTCAGAGGCAATATTTAGTGTGCTGTATTATTGAGGCAAATTTTCCTATTGCAGAAGGGCTCTACAGAGGAACTCTTTACAAGTCATACCTAATCCTTTCATGGTTGTGTGTCAGCTTCTGTGGAGGAAGATGAGAAGAAGGGTTGGGCATTATTTGTAAAGTTCTCCCATTTGAAGAAAATCTTGATAACTCAAACATTCCTGGTTTTCTCAAAATTACTTCATCCACCTATTGAAATTATCATCTTTAGAAATACTGAGAGTGAAATCACTCCTTTACTTCTTAGCTATTCTTTTCAATAGATACAGTGAATGAACTCTGATAGTCAGTTACTGACACCGTGAATGAAAGATTTGGACTATGCCAGATATTGAAAGCAATCAAATAGTATGCATAATTTGGTTTCACTTTCATTTTTAAACATGATGAGACACAAATAAGAAGAGTATATGAGCAAGGAGAATATAATCATTTGATAATTCATTGAATATATTCAAGAAGAAATTAATTATGAAGAAAATATTTTTGAATAAAAGTGTATTTATGAAGAATATGTTCTTGAATAAATTTTAAATACATTCAATATATTTTGACTGTATTCTTGAATGTACTTTTGAATATTTTATTAAATGTACTCTTGAATATATTCTTAAATATTTTCTTAAATATAGTGAATATACTTAAAATATGTTCTTAACTATATCCTTGAATAAATTCTTCACTATATTGAAAAAAAAAGATTTTAAACCTTTAACCTTGAGAATACACTTCATGCTAGTGTACAATCAATTACATTCTTTCACCTGCCCTCCCACTATTCTTAGCTATCTCCTCCAATGAATACACATTTTCTTACAGTGTGTAGAGACATAATATTAGCTCCTAATTTAGGGGTGACAATTACCAGATTCTTATTTCACTAAAGAACACTTTCCTAAGAAAGAAAATATTAAAATATGTTTAAATGACATTCTGGTCTGTGAAGCTGAACTTTTTAAAAACAACTTTATTGAGGTATAATTGATGCACAAAAATACACATATTCAATATGTACAATTTGATGAAGTTAGATATATGCATAGACATATGAAGCCATTATCATAATCAAGGTAACAGACAGATCCATCACCTCTAAAAATTTCCTATGTCCTTTTAGGTTTTTCGGTGGTAAGAACACAATGTAAGACCTTCTCTCTTAACAAATGTTTATGTGCACATTACAGTATTGGTAACTCTAAGTGCTATGTTGTATAGCAGACATCTAGAATTTTTCATCTGGTATAGCTGAAACTATACAAATTGAACAACCCCCCATTTCCCCTTCACCCACCCCCAGGTAACCACCATTTCATTCTCTGCTTCTATGAGTCTGATTATTTAGGATATCTCACATAAGTGGAATCATCCTGTAATTGTCCTTCTGTGACTGGCTTATTTATTTCACCTGGCATAATGTCTTCTAGAATCATCCATGTCATCACAAATATTAAGATTTCCTTCTTTTGTAAGGTCAAATAATTTTACTTTGAATGTATATACCATATTTTCTTTATCCATTCATTTGTCAATGGACATATGGGTTATTTCTGTATCTTGGTAGGATGGTTAATACTGAGTGTAAACTTGATTGAACTATGAAAAGTATTGTTCCAGGGTGTGCCTGTGAGGGTGTTGCCAAAGGAAATTAACATTTGGGTCAGTGGACTGGGAAAGGCTGACCCACCCTCTGTCTGGGTGGACACAATCTAATCAGGTGCCAGCATGGCCGGAATAAAAGCAGGCAGAAGAATGTGGAAAGATTAGACTGGTTTAGTCTTCCGGTTTTCATCTTTCTCCCACCCTAAATGCTTCTTTCCCTCAAACATTGGATTCCAAGTTCTTCAACTTTGGGACTCAGACTGGCTTTTTGCTCCTCAGCTCGGACGACCTATTGTGGGACCTCACGTTGTAACTGTGTGAGTCAATACTCCTTAATAAACTCCCCTTTATATATACATCTATGCTATTAGTTCTGTCCCTCTAGAGAACCCTAATACACACTTCAACTTCAAGGATGTTTGCATTTTTCCTAACACCTTCACTTTCATGTAACATCTGCCCACTACACTTGCCTCTATATAGACGATGTACCTTACAGTAGATAACAAATCTGCCATGGTTCTTGGCATTCCCTGCCCCCAACTTTGTATCAGTTGAGGAATTTCTCCTTTTTTTCTGTTATATTCTTACAAAAATACATCTGTAAACTATTGTGTAACTGTATAGAATAGGACCATTCCAAGTACAGGCTACCCAATCTCAATCGGTCTTTCAATACCTTGTGAAATTCTTTTTTAAAAAAAGTCATGTGTTGATATACATTCTCTCAAAAGTTCTAGTAACCTACCAATCCTCTTATTTGTATTAACATAAATAATAGTTCACATTTATTGAATGCTCTTTGTAATAGGTGTTTTATAAGCATTATCTCATTTAATCCTCACAATGCTATGACAGATATTATTCTTCTCCTTTTCTTCATATTTACTGGTGTATTATGAGAGATATTACAAAGGCTACAGATGAAGAGATGCATAGGATGAGATATGAGGGAATAGGTACAGAGCTTCCATTCTCTACCGGGGCTCACCACCCTCCAGGAACCCCCAGGTGTTCAGCTACCCCGAAGCTCTCTGAACTCAATCCTATTGGGTTTTTATGGATGCTTCATGTTGTCATCATTCCTTCCCCCTGGGTATGGAGGAGGACTCTTTCTGGAATGAGGGTTTTATGACCCATAATCAGAAAAGTGGTGTCCTGCCTTGGGGCAGGTGAAAAGAGGGCAGGAGACAGTCAGATAGATTCTGTTTTTTGAGGCTGCCCCCGAGGCCTATTACATGGTTTGGCTGTGTCCTCACCCAAATCTCATCTTAAATTATAGCTCCCACAATTGCCACGTTATGGGAGGGACCTGGTGAGAGGTAATTGAATCATGGGGACGGGTCTTTCCTGTGCTGTTCTCATGATAGTGAATAAGTCTCATGAGATCTGATGGTTTTATAAGGGAGAGTTTCCCTGCAGAACTTCTCTCTTTCCTGCCGCCATGTTAAAACAACCTTTCATCTTCCACCTTGTGAGGCCTCCCCAACCATTTGGAACTAAGAGTCCATTAAACCTCTTTTTCTTTATAAATTACCCAGTCTCAGGTATGTCTTTATTAGCAGTGTGAGAAGAGATTAATACACTTGGCTATTGTAGATAATGTTGCAATGAACACAGGAGTACAGATATTTTAAGATCCTGATTTCAATCCTTTAGGGTATATTACGGAAGTGGGATTGCTTAATGATATGGTAGTTCTATTTTAAATGTTTTTAAGAGTCTTCATACTGTTTTCTATAATGACTGCATCATTTTACTTTCTCACCTACAGTGTACAAGGGTTTCAATTTGTCCACATCCTCAAAAAGACTTATCTTTTTTTGTTTCATTATGGGCATCCTAACAGATAATATTTCATTGTGGTTTTGATTTGCATTTCCCTGAACTAGTGATCTTGAGTATTTATCTATCTATTTATCTATATGTATCTATCTATCTATCTATCTATCTATCTATCTATCTATCTATCTATCAATCTATCTATCTATCTATCTATTTCTCGATCTTTGAGTATTCTGTCTGTCTGTCTATCTATCTATCTATCTATCTATCTATCTATCTATCTGTATTAGTTGACCATTTGTATGTCTTTTTTAAAGAAAGCATATTTTTAATCATGTTATTACAGTCTTTGCTATTAAGGTGTAGGACTTCCTTATATGTTTTGGAGATTAATCCCTTATTAGATATACGGTGAGCAGATTGTCTCCCACTTCTAAAGTTGTCTTTTTATTCTATTGTTTCCTTTGCTATGTAAAAATTATTTAGTTTGATGCAAGTCTACTTGTCTAATTTTTCTTTTGTCTAATTTTTCTTTTGTTGCTTGTTTTTGGTGTCATATCCAAGAAATCACTAGCAAGCCCAATGTCATCAAGCTTGTTCTCTCCTCAATATGTATTTTTGTCACCCTTGTCAAAAATCAATATATGCTGGGTTTATTTCTGGCTTTTCGGTTCTGTTCCATTGGTCTACATGTCTGTTTTTATGACAGTACCATACTATTTTGATTACTGTAGCTTTGTAATACATTTTGAAAACTGGAAGGTTGATGCCTTCAAGTTTTTCTTTTTTCTCAAAACTCCTTTGAGAAAAGGAGTGATCCCATACAAATTTGAGTATTACTTTTCAAGTTCTATAAATAATACCATTTGGATTTCTATAGGGATTGAGTTAAAATGTAGATCACTTTTGGTAGTATGGTCATTTTAACAATATTAAAACTTCTGAGCCACGAGCACAGTATTTTCAATTTATTGTGTCTCCTTTAATTTCTTTCATCAATAATTTGTAGTTTTCAGTGTATATGTCTTTTACTTCCTGGATTAAGCTTATTTCTATGTTTTTAATTTTTTTGATGCTATTGTAAATAAGATCACTTTCTTAATTTCTGTTGTAGCTATTTCAATGCTAGTATATGGAAACACAACTGATTTTTGTATGTTGACTTTGTTTCCTGCAAATTTACTGTTTTTTTTTTTTTTTTAGTTCTAATGGGTTTTTTTATGGGGTCATAAACTTTTTTTACATATAAAATAATGTCATCAGCAAACAGAGATCATTTTACTTCTTCCTTTCCAGTCTGGATGCCTTTTGAAATATGGCTTTTAACTTAAATTCAAATAGCTAAGTAACTACATTTCTTAAAAGTATTATTCAACTAATTTGTATGCTCTGCTGACACTCCATAATTTCCTTGCAATGACAATGGCAAATTATCATAATTACAGATTTTCAAAATAGTCTTTCCTGGTTTTCCCAAATAACTATTCTTTGGTCATTCATTGAACAAACATTCATCAAAATATATTAAGTATAGTATTTATTAATATAAAAATAAAAAATCCATAAAGCCAGTAGAGATTTTTGCTTATTTTCTTCACTGATGTGCTCTGACTCTGAGTACCAGTTTCTGAAACACTTCATATACTCACAACGAATATTTGTTGAATGAATGAATAAAGTGTACATAAGTTGTCAATCTCATATAGCTAACTAAGAATTTTAGGTATGAATATGAAATAAGAAATGATCCTGAAACTCAAGAAGCCTATAGTCCTTTCTTTTTTTTCTTTTTTGAGACGGAGTGTCTCTCAGTCACCCAGGCTGGAGGGCAGTGGCACGATCTCCGCTCACTGCAAGCTCCACCTCCTGGGTTCACGCCATTCTCCTGCCGCAGCCTCCCAAGTAGCTGGGACTACAGGGGCCCGCTGCCACGCCCGGCTAATTTTTTGCATTTTTAGTAGAGACAGGGTTTCACCATGTTAGCCAGGATGGTCTCGATCTCGTGACCTCGTGATCCGCCCGCCTCGGCCTCCCAAAGTGCTGGGATTACAGGCGTGAGCCACCGTGCCCGGCCCTAGTCCTTTCTTACCTAAATTATCTTCCTAAACTAACCTTCACATTCCTAGGAAAACTACAGTCACACCATGTGACGGTACTAGAAGAATGTGGAATCCTTTTATTTATTTATTTTTTCTTTTTTCGAGATGGAGTCTCGCTGTCACCCAGGCTGGAGTGCACGTGATCTCAGCTTACTACAGCCTCCGCCTTAGAAGGGTGTGGATTTCTAGTACACAATTAGGGATAGAAAGTATCTATGCCCACTTTGACGTTTGATGTTGCCCCTATATGCTGTTAAACACATTCAGTAAATAGTTTAACTTACGCTATTTACTTTTGGAAGTTTTACTTTAATTAGGAAGATAAAAATCCTGCTCCAATTGGGAAATTACAAAACATTTCATGGCTTGCCTTGGTCAGATTATTGAGGCATTTCCAGTAATCCATTTATAGTTAATTTGCTTTTCTATGTTAATTTTGTTCTTACACACTTTTTCACCATTTTCTTGTCTAATTGATGATCTGTCAAGAAGTTTGTTTTCTCATTAATTAAAAAATATCATCTCTATAGTCCTCCCTTATGAGCTGTTTTATTTTCTGCAGTTTCAGTTACCCATGGTCAACAGCAGTCAGAAAATAGGTTGGTATACTATAGTACAGTATAGTACAATAAGATATTTTGAGACAGAGAGACCACATTCCCATATTTTTATTACAGTATCTTGTTATAATTGTTCTATTTTATTATTACTTAACCGTTTACTGTGCCTAATTTATAAATTAAACTTTATCATAGCTGTGTTGGTATAGGACAAATACATAGTATACACAGCATTTTATACTATCCAGGGTTTCATCAGTTCACTGGGGGTCTTGGAACATACCCTTCATGAATAAGGAGAGACCATTACATAGGAAACTATTTACTTTTTGAAAATTAGCACACTTTAACATCAAGGTATACCATTTAGCACACATTAACAAGATAAATAATCAATTTGGGGATGTTTACGATTGGCTTACCGGGACGACTGTTAACTCTTTTGGTTACATAGTATATTACTACTATTTACTCCATGCATCAGTTGCCTAAAACAGCAAATATATCTCACAGGTGATAACAGTGATACTGACCTGAGAGATTTAATGTATTATTTTATTACAGATAGAATAATCTGTAATAAAATAATAAAAATGTTTATTAATTAAATAACTTTATAATAATTTATAAATTACAATAAATTATAAACAATAAATTAATAACAATTTAATGAATTATAAATAACAATTTATTTAATAATAATTTAATAATTTATAAATAATTAATAAATTAATTTAATAAATTAATAAAATTTTTGCAATCCGCTCATCTGACAAAGGACTAATATCCAGAATCTATAAAGAACTCAATCAAATTTACATGAAAAAAACAATCCCATCACAAAGTGGGCAAAGGATATGAACAGACACTTCTCAAAAGAAGACATTCATACAGTCAACACACACATGAAGAAATGCTCATCATCACTCTCCATCAGAGAAACCCAAATCAAAACTACAATGAGATACCATCTCACACCAGTTAGAATGGCAATCACTAAAAAATTAGGAAACAATAGGTGCTGGAGACGATGTGGAGAAATAGGAACAATTCTACACTGTTGGTGGGACTGTAAGCTAGTTCAACCATTGTGGAAGACAGTGTGGTGATTCCTCAAGGATCTAGAACTAGAAGTACCATATGACCCAGCCATCCCATTACTGAGGATATACCCAAAGGATTATAAGTCATGCTGCTATAAAGACACAAGCACATGTATGTTCATTGCGGCACTATTCACAATAGCAAAGATTTGGAATCAACCCAAATGTCTATCAGTGACAGACTGGATTAAGAAAATGTGGCACATATACACCATGGAATACTATGCAGCCATAAAAAAGGATGAGTTCATGTCCTTTGTAGTGGCATGGAGGTAGCTGGAAACCATCATTCTCAGCAAACTATCGCAAGAACAGAAAACCAAATACCACATGTTCTCAGTCATATGTGGGAATTGAACAATGAGATCAATTGGACACAGGAAGGGGATCATCACACACTGGGTCCTATTTTGGGAAGGGAGGGGAGGGATAGCATTAGGAGATACACTTAATGTAAATGACGAGTTAATGGGTGCAGCACACCAACATGGCACATGTATACATATGTAACAAACCTGCACATTGTGCACATGTACCCTAGAACTTAAAGTATAAGAATAAAAAAAATATATTATTCTCGGGGTGCCCAAGATGGCCAAATAGGAACAGCTCCAGCCTCCAGCTCCCAGCCTGAGCGACACAGAAGACGGCTGATTCCTGGATTTTCAACTGAGGTGCAGACTGACACCTCACATCTCACACAGCTGGGCCCACCTCTGAGACGAAGCTTCCAGAGCAAGAATCAGACAGCAACACTCGCTGTTCAGCAATATTCTATCTTCTGCAGCCTCTGCTGCTGATACCCAGGAAAAGAGGGTCTGGAGTGGACGTCAAGCAAACTCCAACAGACCTGGAGCTGAGGGTCCCGACTGTTAGAAGGAAAATTAACAAACAGAAAGCACACCCACACCAAAATCCCATCAGTGTATCACCATCATCAAAGACCAAAGGCAGATAAAACCACAAAGGTGGGGGAAAAGCAGGGCAGAAAAGCTGGGAATACAAAAAATCAGAGCGCATCTCCCCCTCCAAAGGAATGCAGCTCATCGCCAGCAATGGAACAAAGCTGAACAGAGAATGACTTTGACGAGCTGAGAAAGGAAGGCTTCAGTTGATCAAACTTCTCACCACTAAAGGAGGAACTACGTACCCAGCAAAAGAAACTAAAAACCTTGAAAAAAGAATGGAAGAATGCATAACTAAAATAATCAATGCAGAGAAGACCATAAACGAACTGATAGAGATGAAAACCATCACACAAGAACTACATGACAAATGCACAAGCTTCAGTAACTGACTTGATCAACTGGAAGAAAGAGTATCAGCAATTGAAGATCAAATGAATTGAAGATCAAATGAATGAAATTAAAGAAATGAATGAATGAAATGAAGCGAGAAAAAGTGTAGAGAAAAAGAGTAAAAAGAAATGAACAAAGCCTCCAAGAAATATGCAATTATGTGAAAAGACCAAATCTATGTCTCATTGGAGTGCCTGAAAGTGACAGGGAAAATGGAACCAAGTTCGAAAACACTCCACGGGATATCATCCAGAAGAATTTCCCCAACCTAGTAAGGCAGGCCAACATTCAAATTCAGGAAATACAGAGAATACCACAAAGATACTCCTCGAGAAGAGCAACTCCAAGACACATAATTGTCAGATTCACCAAAGTTGAAATGAAGGAAAAAATGTTAAGAACAGCCAGAGAGTTAGGTCAGGTTGACCACAAAGGGAGTCCATCAGACTAACAGCAGATCTCTCGGCAGAAACTCTCCAAGCCAGAAGAGAGTGGGGGCCAATATTCAACATTTTTAAAGAAAATAATTTTCAACCCAGAATTTCACATCTAGTCAAACTAAGCTTCATAAGTGAAGGAGAAATAAAAACCTTTACAGACAAGCAAATGCTTAGAAATTTTGTCACCATCAGGCCTGCCCTACAAGAGATTCTAAAGGAAGCACTAAACATGGAAAGGAATCACCAGTACTAACAATTGCAAAAACATGCCAAAATCTAAAGACCATCGATCCTAGAAAGAAACTGCATCAACTAACGAGCAAAATAACCAGCTAATATCACAATGACAGGATCAAGTTCACACATAACTATATTAAACTTAAATGTAAATGAACTAAATGGTCCAATTAAAAGACACAGACTGGCAAATTGGATAAAGAGTCAAGACCCATCAGTTTGCTGTATTCAGGAGACCCATCTCACATGCAGAGACACACATAGGTTCAAAATAAAGAGATGGAGGAAGATCTACCAAGCAAATGGAAAAAAAAAAAAAAAAAAAGCAGGGGTTGCAATCCTAGTCTCTGATAAACAGACTTTAAACCATCAAAGATCCAAAGAGACAAAGAAGGCCATTACATAATGGTAAAGGGAACAATTCATCAGGAAGAGCTAACTATCCTAAATACATATGCACCCAATACAGGAGCACCCAGATTCATAAAGCAAGTCCTTAGAGACTCACAAAGAGACTTAGACTCCCATACAATAATAATGGGAGACTTTAACACCCCACTGTCAACATTAGAGAGATCAATGAGACAGATTAACAAGGATATCCAGGAAATGAACTCAACTCTGCACCGAGCAGACCTAATAGACATCTACAGAACTCTCCACCCCAAATCAACAGAATATACATTCTTCTGAGCACCACATCACACTTATTCCAAAACTGACAACGTAGCTGGAAGTAAAGCACACCTCAGTAAATGTAAGAAAACAGAAATTATAACAAACTGTCTCTCAGACCACAGTGCAATCAAACTAGAACTCAGGACTAAGAAACTCAATCAAAACCACTCAACTACATGGAAACTGAACAACCTGCTCCTGAATGACTACTGGGTACATAACGAAATGAAGGCAGAAATAAAGATGTTCTTCAAAACCAATGAGAACAAAGATACAACATACCAGAATCTCTGGGACACATTTGAAGTAGTGCGTAGAGGGAAATTTACAGCACTAAATGCCCACAAGAGAAAGCAGGAAAGATCTAAAATTGACACCCTAACATCACAGTTAAAAGAACTAGAGAAGCAAGAGCAAACACATTCAATAGCTAGCAGAAGGCAAGAAATAACTAAGATCAGAGCAGAACTGAAGGAGATAGAGACACAAAAAACCCTCCAAAAAAATCAATGAATTCAGGAGCTGGTTTTTTGAAAAGATCAACAAAATTGATAGACTGCTAGCAAGACTAATAAAGAAGAAAAAGAGAAGAATCAAATAAATGCAATAAAAAATGATAAAGGGGATATCACCACCGACCCCACAGAAATACAGACTACCTTCAGAGAATACTGTAAAGACCTCTACACAAATAAACTAGAAAACCTAGGAGAAATGGATAATTTCCTGGACACTTACACTGTCCCAAGACTAAACCAGGAAGAAGTTGAATCCCTGAATAAACCAATCACAGGCTCCGAAATTGAGGCAATAATTAATAGCCTACTAACAAAAAAAGTCCAGGACCAGACGGATTCACAGCCGAATTCTACAGGAGGTACAAAGAGGAGCTGGTACCATTCCTTCTGAAACTATTCCAATCAATAGAAAAAGAGGGAATCCTTCCTAACTCATTTTATGACGTCAATATCATCCTGATACCAAAGCCTGGCAGAGACACAACAAAAAAGAGACTTTTAGACCAATATCCCTGATGAGGATCCATGCAAAAATCCTCAATAAAATACTGGCAATCTGAATCCAGCAGCACATCACAAAGCTTATCCACCATGATCAAGTGGGCTTCATCCCTGGGATGCAAGGCTGGGTCAACGTACACAAATCAATAAATGTATTCAAGCATATAAGCAGAATCAAAGACAAAAACCACATGATTATCTCAATAGATGCAGAAAAGGCCTTTGACAAAGTTCAACAGCCCTTCATGCTAAAAACTCTCAATAAATTCGGTATTGATGGAACGTATCTCAAAATAGAAAGAGCTATTTATGACAAACCCACAGCCAATATCATATTGAATGGGCAAAAACTGGAAGCATTCCCTTTGAAACCTGGCACAAGACAGGGATGCCCTCTCTCACCACTCCTATTCAACATAGTGTTGGAAGTTCTGGCTAGGGCAATCAGGCAAGAGAGAGAAATCAAGGCTATTCGGTTAGGAAAAGAAGAAGCCAAATTGTCCCTTTTTGCAGATGACATGACTGTATATTTAGAAAACCCCATTGTCTCAGCCCAAAACCTCCTTAAGCTGATAAGCAACTTCAGCAAAGTCTCAGGATACAAAATCAATGTGCAAAAATCAGAAACATTCTTACACACAAGTAACAGACAAACAGAGAGCCAAATCATGAATGAACTCCCATTCACAATAGCTTCAAAGAGAATAAAATACCTAGGGATCCAACTTACAAGGGATTTAAAGGACCTCTTCAAGGAGAACTACAAACCACTGCTCAGTGAAATCAAAGAGGACACAAACAAATGGAAGAACATACCATGCTCATGGATAGGAAGAATCAATATCGTCAAAATGGCCATCCTGCCCAAAGTAATTTATAGATACAATGCCATCCCCATTAATACCAATAACTTTCTTCACAGAATTGGAAAAAAACTGCTTTAAAGTTCATATGGAACCAAAAACAATCCCGCATTGCCAAGAAAATCCTAAGGCAAAAGAACAAAACTGGAGGCATCACGCTACGTGACTTCAAACTATACTACAAGGCTACAGTAACCAAAACAGCATAGTACTGGTACCAACACAGAGATATAGACCAATAGAACAGAACAGAGCCCTCAGAAATAATACCACACATCTACAGCCATCTGATCTTTGACAAACCTGACAAAAACAAGAAATGGGGAAAGGATTCCCTATTTAATAAATGGTGCTGGGAAAATTGGCTAGCCATAAGTAGAAAGCTGAAACTGGATCCTTTCTTTACTCCTTATATGAAAATTAATTCAAGATGGATTGGAGACTTAAATGTTACACCTAAAACCATAATAATCCTAGAGGAAAACCTAGGTAATACCATTCAGGACATAGGCATGGGTGAGGACTTCATGTCTAAAACACCAAAAGCAATGGCAACAAAAGCCAACATTGACAAATGGCATCTAATTAAACTAAAGAGCTTCTGCGCAGCAAAAGAAACTACCATCAGAGTGAACAGACAACCTCCAGAATAGGAGAAAATTTTTGCAATGTACTCATCTGACAGAGGGCTAATATCCAGAACCTACAAAGAACTCCAACAAATTTACAAGAAAAAAAAAAAAAACCATCATAAACTGGGCAAAGGATGTGAACAGACACTTCTCAAAAGAAGACATTCATACAGCCAACAGACACATGAAAAAATGCTCATCATCACTCGCCATCAGAGAAATGCAAGTCAAAACCACAATAAGATACCATCTTGCACCAGTTAGAATGGCGATCATTAAAAAATCAGGAAACAACAGGTGCTGGAGAGGTTGTGGAGAAATAGGAACACTCTTACTGTAGGACTGTAAACTAGTTCAACCATTGTGGAAAACAATGTGGTGATTCCTCAGGGATCTAGAACTAGAAATACCATTTGACCCAGCCATCCCATTACTGGGAATATACCCAAAGGATTATAAATCTTGTTGCTATAAAAACACATGCACATGTATGTTTATTGCGGCACTATTCACAATAGCAAAGATGTGGAACCAACCCAAATGTCCATCAGTGACAGACTGGATTAAGCAAATATGGCACATATACACCATGGAATACTATGCAGCCATAAAAATGGATGAGTTCATATCCTTTGTAGGGACATGGATGCAGCTGGAATCCATCATTCTCAGCAAACTATCGCAAGAACCGAAAACCAAACACCGCATGTTCTCAGTCATAGGTGGGAATTGAACAATGAGATCACCCGGACATAGGAAGGGGAGCATCACACACTGGGAGCTATTGTGGGGAGGGAACATGGGGGAGGGATAGCATTAGGAGATATTCTCATAAATGACGAGTTAATGGGTGCAGCACACCAACATGGCACATGTATACATTATGTAACGAACCTGCACGTTGTGCACATGTACCGTAGAACTTAAAGTTTAATTTTAAAAAAAGAATAATATTCTCAAGTGTTAAGTTTCTTGTACACATTAATGTGCAATTTATCATATGGTGAAGTTCACTATAGAGTTTTGTTAAACTTAAAACTCATCAAAATCATATTCTCAGCAAACCATATCTCCAAGCTGTTAAACTACTAAAATAGCATCCCTACAACCTGTTGAAGACACTGAGTTATGAAAATTGTAGATTTTCTCACCTAGACTTAAGCATTGGTCTTACAATTGGTTCTTAAGATCTTCTGCATATTCAAACATTATGCAATAAAACTGCCATTTGATAAGTAGAGAAAATAAGAAGATAAAAACATTATTAATTCATGATCACAACTGACAATAGCACTACTTAAATATTAATGTTTTATAATCTAAATGTTTTACAATCTGAATCAGAGAAGGAAAAAAGTTATCTTGTCTATGCTCTATTAATAAAAATTGGCTTTGCACATTGAAAGATTTGGAAGAGTCTGTTTTCAAATCAAGTGCATTTTATTTTCTGTGTATAGGTCCCCTAAAGAGTTTCATGTTAGGGTCCATGAATGTATGAATTGGTAGTATGTGCACAACACACTGTGGTTATTGATTCTGGAAGAATTCAAGTACAGAGTTCCAAAATCTCCCTTATCATTCGACATACAGAACCCTTTTGTCTTGATTGGGGAGTTTATTTTGCTCTTTGTCCATATTGTCCACAACCTTTTGTGTAGTCTTTTGTAAATGTAAGCAAATACTGACTATTTACTTTGTGCTAGGCTTATAATCCTTTGCATCCAAGAATAGGATTGCTGACATAGTCTGCATATAAATGTCTTTTTCTGTGTGGTACTGTGTCTGAAATGACCATATATGAACTGAAGCCCGGGTCATCCTACTTATCCAAATTTTCTAGCCTATCATTAAACAGGATATGCTCTTCTGTACCATTCTCCTGAAGAGTACAGGAATCAAAGAGACACTAAATGGGAATTAACAATCAAATATTTGGAAATTTTTAAATAAGAAAGTTAACTGTATAATTTTAAACTCAAATTTTAAAAAATAATTTGATTTGATCCCTATGTCATTGGATTCCTGGAGATATTCATGTTCAGATATTCTTAATGTGTTGTTTTCCTGCCTTTTCTTCCCCATTCTATTTAATTTTTATTGTTTGGTTTTCTTCTGATATAATGAACTCTTCTGAATTGAGCTTATACAATACAATTTTATCTCTACGCTTTACAACTGTTCTACAGGTCTTCATTCTGTGACATTTTCTCCATCTGTTACTATTAATGAACAAAATATCTATTTTGTTACTATTAATGGACAAAATATGTCAATAACAGTAGACATCAGTCTCATCCAAACTTTCAACTTCTCCCCACTTTTGACTACAAAGGCCTACCAGAACTATCACAAATTTAGATTTCCCTCGGGTATCTTGGACTCACTAATTACAGTAGAGGGTCATAGTGAGTTTCTAAAAGAATAGTACCTTGATCTCTCAGAGATGACCTCTAATGTGAACCTTCCATTGAATGTTAACGGAAATCTCCATTCTACTGTGACCAAATAGCTTCTCTAATATCCTTATTTGCAACATTTAGCAATTTTACAATGCAACTTTGCCTTTTAGAAATTACAGTTCACCATCACTCCTGTTGATCTAGAAGAGATATCACCATTTCTCAATAAGGGTCATGCTTAAGGCAGCACGTGGTAGAAATTTTAGTATTCTCAAAGACTTGCTTTATTCGGGACCTGAAAAAAAATGCAAGGTTAGAATAATTTCATTATTAACATACTGCGAATTTTTTTCTGTATTGTTTCTGCATGTGCCCTCTAGTTTTCTATGGCTTCATATAGAATTCTGGCTATCCAAAGTCTGCAATATGGATTTAAGTTTTGACTTCACCAAAAGTAATTTTTATTAAAGTATGACCTCTTATAGATTCTGCACTTTTAGAAGGAAATCTGGAATCTTACAAAGGGACTTTCATTATTAATATCTCAAATATACATATAAAGGTAGATGTTAGATAGCTGGAAAGCTGAATAGGTGAAGAGAGAGATAAATAGATACGTAGACAAAAATCTTCCTAATCACACTTATCTGCTCAAATTATTTCCCCAAACTAGAGAAACATAACTCACAGAGATCAACAATATGTGTTCCATCTATAAAAACTTATCCAAATCTTTTCTGAATAATTATCATATAAATAAAAGCTAAAGAAGTAGTAAGTCTGTTATCATAATAATTTGATACATGCACATATCATATCATTATAAATATAATTTGATATATCTTTTATATATATAATTTGATACATGCACATCTTGTATAATTCATGAATATATTATACCATTATACCATTTTAATATGTGTATATGATGCACAATTCAGGCATCATATTGTGAATATCCATCCTTTGGAATTACATTTTACAATATGTTTTAAATAAAAATGTGATTTCTAAAATTTTCTTAGTATTAGTACATGTGACCACCACCAGCAGTACAGATTTCTCATTCAACAGGCTTCCAACTTTCTGCATATTCTGCATTGAAATCATGACTAGATCAACAAAGCTGAGCATCCTCAAATGTTTCAACATTCTCTATGATACCATCAACATTTGCTGTTTGTTTAGGGGTGAGAGATATTGCTGAATTTCTTAAAAGAAACAGTCTCACTGATACTGTAATGCATGGCATGAAAACCTAGTGCTGGTTTAACTTTTCCAAAAGGGTAGGACTTTCCAATTGTCTCATTCTATCATCATTCAAGAATCACGCATTTATGTTAATATTGGGTGCTATTGTTCATAAGCTACTTGTAACAAATGAGTCAAGCAAAAAGGCATGAATTCTGCAGATGGTGGAATAATTCAGTGGGATAATCTGCATAAGCAGATTCGTACTTTCATACAAAACATTTTAATTTAGTGTTTGGCTTTGATCACTAGCTTACTGAACATCCCTAATTTTTTTCATCTAGTTCCCACCTTCTTTTTAATTAAAAATTGTACTGTGATTAATGATTAATCTTTTTCCAAGCAGCAACATGATTATATTATGTTATGTTGTATGGTACAGATTTTCTAATGTTATAATTTCATTCGGATAGCTCTATGTCACCAGCTTCCTCAGTGAAATAGTGCTCCCTGTGAAGGAAAAGCAAACAATCAATATTACCTTGGATTTTATTCACCTGGAAAGAAAGCATATCAAAGTTTATCAGACCACACATATTTGACTTGTTTATTCCCATAGAAGAAAGATATATGGTGTTCATTATCTGGGTTTCTTGTAGATTTGATCATTCATTGTTCAACAACTAATTTTTGGGGGGATGACAATATTCACATTCAACAAGTCAAAATTCCTCTAACTTAACAGAAACAGCTATTAATGGACTCTCTCCCTCATATCATTTTTCACATCAGGTTGATGATAGAGTATTCAGGAGGACCCCACATCTCTGAGATCCCTTAAATAGCTGCTGAGCCAAAAAGTGATGTTGTGAGTAAAATCTCAGGTCTCTGTCACTGTGGTGAAGAGAGTAGCAACCAAGTTCAAGGCTGGTTCAAGTCATGACGTGTTGTGAGAAAAGTTTTTGAACAATAGTCTGTGTTCTCACTCTAGTTATTCATGCTCCTCCTCCATTCACCTGAAGTAGGTTTTTATCAGTTAGTCACCAAAAGGTAACCATCTTGCTTGGCATTATTTGCATTTAGGATTTTGGAAATTTTAATTTTATTTTGAATTCATTTGCCTGTTATCTATTTTATTTTTAGCTTCCAGAGTTAAATTATTGAGTAAAAAGTATAAAATTATTTCATGTTCTTATGTGGGAAATGAGAAATCATAGAGAAATATATTGAGAATAATTTTTAAAAGTATTTTTCACAATAGCAAGAAATATAAAGAATACTTTAAGGGAAATGAAATTCTACTACTATACCTGGAAGCAATAAGCCAGGACTAGACCGGACGAAGAGCAGCTGCTAGTATTTCAAGTGAGAAAGCTGTCTTTTGATCTCTGTAGGGGGTATATCTTTTGACCTCAATAAGAAGATATTTCAGCACAAAGGTTCAAATAGGTAGTTCTTTAGATTTAAATAGCAACTTTAAAAAATCTTTTTCCAGTTTACTGGATAAAACTGTGGTTCTCAAGTTTTAATGCACATCAGAATAACCCAGAGGGTTTATTAAAGCCAGATTGCTGCTCCCTAACCCCAGATATCCTGATTCAGTAGGTCTTGGGTGAGGCTCGTGAATTTACTTTTCTAACAAGTTTCTGGGGATGTTGATGCTAATTGTCAAGGAACTATATATTGAGAACCACTGGTGTAGAATATACTATAGATGTTATGTACATATGTCCTTATAAGGTACTAAATTGTTATTTTATGCCAATAGAGACTCTATTGCCCTCTTTATGTAAACAGCCCTTCTGGTTTGAATCAACATTTTAAATCAGGCCTGTCCTGTAATGGGCAGTAACATTTAAAGAAGAAAGAATATACAGAGGAGCCTTGAATGTGACATAAGGAATTTTGAATCTCAGCTTTTTTCACTTTCCTGTGCTCAGTGGCTTGAGATGATCAACTATAGTCAAAGGCTTTCTTTTTCTACAAAATGGGAACAATACTTATCTCCCAGTATAGAGTAATACAAATTTTGTATCTAGTCTCTTTATATTTTTTAAATTGATTGTATATGGTATATATGGAGAAATGAAAGACAGGAATGGTATATGTTAATTAATGGGGGTTGCCTTCGAGGGGAAGAACAGAAGGGAAATACAGCATTTTAGTTTGTACATTTCTGTATTGTCTGTATCTTACAGCAATAATCAGTCATTTATGAATGAATTTTGTACTTAAAACAATTATAAAGTAAATGATATGTTTTCAAAAAAAGATATCAATACACTGACAGGAGGCTTCTGTTTGGAAAGCAGTATTATCTTCTATGACAAGTTTGTATTTCCCTTCTAAAATACCAACCTGCGAATGAATTCTTAGGCTTTCTGCTCATGCTAAAATAGAATCCCAAAGCCATTCCTGTAACCAGTTATTTTTCCTTCAGCCCTAACTCACAGTTCCTGTGCTCTGTGTCAAAATGTGCTACTGCTGAGCACCGGGCTTCCCTTGGAGCGGTCAGTGAAAGTGATGTCTAATCAAGAATAACTTTCACTGCAGGTTTCTTTCCTGTAATTTACTTCCCACTGATTCTCACGGAGGTGATTCCGCAGTGAAAATACAGTCGCTGTTTAATCAGTTCCCGTGATTTCTTTCTGAAATCCATAAGAAGATAGCATTGCAATATCACCTTGTCACTATGGTGGTTTTAGAAACTTTGGGCATTTTTTCAACAGGCCTTCTTTTAGCAGAACCCTGCACTAGGCACTACAGCTGTGTGTATTAGTCTGTTCTCATGCTGCTATGAAGAACTACCTGTGATTGGGTGATTTATAAAGAAAAGAGATTTAATTGACTCACAGTTCTGCATGGCTGGGGAAGCCTCAGGAAACTTACAATCACGGTGGAAGGCACCTGTTCACAGGGTGGCTGGAGAGAGAATGAGTGTAAGCAGGGGAAATGCCAGACACTCATGAAACCATCAGATCTCGTGAGACTCACTCGTTATCATGAGAACAGCATGGAGAAAACTGCTGCCATGATTCAATTACCTTCACCTGGTCCCACTCTTGACACATGGGGATTATAGGAATTACAATCCAAGGTGAGATTTGGGTGGGGACACAGAGCTAAATAAATGATATCACTGGATAGAGAATACAGTAAAATAGAAAACATGGTCTACACCCTGTCTCCCAGCCTAGAACTTAAAGCCTGGAAGAAGGAGTGAGAGATTTGAGTACATGATGAGAAATCAGAATTGGGTGGAAGGCAGTTAGAAAAAATGAGCAGATGAAGCAAGAGGAGTGAAGAAGAAAACTGGATTGCATTTTCTAAAGAAGGAATATTGAAAAGTTTCAGAGTTAGCAACTCTAGCTTTACAATTTTAATTGTAATGTAAAAGTGCAAATATGCCAAAAATTTCTGAAGCAACCCTAGGAATAGGGCGTTATTCCCCAGAAAGAATATACGCAGGTTCCATTTTACTGTACTCCCTCCCAGCTGCCCCCTATGATCCTTAGTTGAGCTGCCTCCGTTAAGGATCATATTCCAGTGATGGTTTGTCTGAATGTCTGTCTATTCTAGACCACAAGTCAGAAGTTCAAAGGCGGAAATTCAGTTCATACTCTGTTTTGCAATGATTACTGTGTTGCTCAAAGGTCACAAATAGGTTGAGTAAATAAAAACAGTTTTTTTTTTTTTTTAAATTAAGTTCCTGAAACATAATCTGATACTGAAAGGTGTTCTGAGTTATTTTTAGAAAAATTGTAAATGCAACTAAATTAGGCTCTATGTTTTCCAGTTGCTGTTATTTAGAATTATATGTATTCTAGTGTCATAGTTTCCTTTGGTTTTTCCTTTTTTATGGAATTCCTAACATATCCATTCTTTTTTTTAAAATTTTTTTCTCAAACTGTCTTCCAAACTAACCTTTCCTTTGAATCTGTGCTTCTTAATTGTCAATGTGATAAAATGTGTTTGTTTTGTTCCTGCATTCTTTTTTTTTTTTTTTGGAAGTCAAATTTTATCATATGAGATGGAATATAATATTGAGATTACTTATTACTTAGGCATGGGAGGGGGAGCTTTTAACAACAGATTCCTACATTCTTTAAACAAAGAAACAAACAATGAAATGGAAAGAAATGTGTCAAGGTCACTATTAAGAATAGAAAACAGAACTCTAAAGGAAGATTGCTACCAAGAGAATTGTTTCTAAAGCCAGGGAAAATCACTATGATTTTGTTTTTCTTTGTGTGAGTCTTTTTCTACACATTGATTGTGTCTGTGCCAAGTAACAGAAGGGAAGAGAAAAGCCATTTTAGGACATGCCTGGCAGCATGCAGGTGATTTGGGGCACAGAGGAATTCCAGATCCGCCCACCATAATAGAAGTAAAAAAACCACAAGGCCAGAAAGAGACAAGGAAAGAAAAATTGAAGACCATTCCAGGCAAGAGATCAGGCCTAATAAGCAGATGCTAACTGGAAGTTCAATTAAGTCAGAATGGAATCTGGGGCAAGAAGAGAAAAGCTGTCAGAGTGAATGAATTAATTTTATAGAGAAGTATAATGCCACACCCATCCAGGTTTATAATCTCAATATCAAATAACAATCATTCTTCAAGCCTAAATCATAGCTTCTTCTGGAATTCTTTCTTGATAACCTCGAAGTGACATGTTTTCTTCTGGGCTCCTTTAGTTCTCAAGGGTGCACTTCTCATTTGTTAGCCAATATAGCCTACCTTGTGTCCTAGTTACTTATCTTGTGTGATGTGCGAACTCTCCTGTGTTGAAGCTTTTACAATTTCTTTTTTGCAACTTCTAGATTGTTTGCATTTTACTTAAATAAATATTTAACTACTGCAGTGACAATTACATCGTATGATCATCTGATGACATCAAAATCCTGCATATGAGTAATACTGTTATCATCTCAAATCAAGTTCAAAAGATAAAGACTGTGTTTCTAGCACCTTGCATTGTGTACAAGATTGGTAAATTGATGCCATGTCATTGGCTTATGGAAGGTGTTCATAAACCAGTCCCAGACATTCTCAGATCAGTTGTATTTCCTTGGTATGCTTCACACTTTCATGTTACCTGAAATTATTGTGTTCCCCTCTTTTGTATTTTTCTCCCCAATAAATTGTAAGCTCTGTGTGTGCTAGGAGGCTTTCTGTTTTGTTCACTGACAAATCTTTAGGGTCTAGAAAAGTAGCACTTATCAGGCACTCCGTATCTTTTGAATGGAAAAACTGCTGTTGATTATAACCAGATAATATGAAGCCCTATAATCCAAAAGTCTGAACAGAGCTTATTAAATTAGGGCCTTAGTGTAAGGAATTAGGCAAAGTCTCTATTGATGTAGAAAGATGTTAAAAGGTGCAAAGCAAATATGCCATAGGCCTGTCTGTAAAAGGGAGAAATACTTTTAGGAAGAGGATAGTACACCTCTCAAAGACCAACATGAAGCTTCCAGCTTTCTATTTACCTGGTAAATTGAATTGTTATCAGTTGTATGGTCTCTACTGTATTTTATGCCTACCAACATTGGTGTTCAAAGTTGTCTTTACAATTAGGCTATACATTTAGTTACACTACTCATATAATTATCCATAGCAGAACTTCAGCCATTTGTCTTGCTTTTTGAAGTCCATCTTTCCATGTTACCTCCTTGGTTTATGTACACTATAGGAGTAACTCATAAAGGACAAAGTGCGCACACACTGGTCTCTGTTCCCTACTGCACTTCAAGAGTAGAAGCGTTAAGTCAATGCAGCCACAGAAGAGAGCAAAATGACACTAGTATATATGAAGATAGTCACATCCCAAGCCTTGGGGAAATCTACATGTACATAAAAAGACACATACAAGAAAGTTCTTTGCAGCCTTGTCAATAAAAGCAACAAATTTGACATAACTTAAAGTTTTATTAACTTGAAAACAGATAAATACATCATGATATATTCACACCAAGGAATATTTCTCAGCAGTCAAAACAAATGAATTACTGCTATATCTGTCAACAGGAATAAATCTAAAAACATAATGTGGAGTGGAAAAAGTTAGATATAACACACTTTATATACAGTTTAAAATTGCAAAAAGCACCATAAAATTTACATATGCATAAATATATAGCAAACGCTAATGAGAGAGTAAGTCCTGATTTAATAATAGTGCTTACTTCCATGAATAGAAGAAAGCGAGTGGATAAAATTGAAGAAAATACAGACTCACAAATGTATATGTCATGTTTAATTGATTCTTTCAAAGTTTTCAAGAAAAATATTTCAAATTAAGGTAGTTATGCACAAGAGTGTTATATCACTTAATGTACTTGCTGTATGTTTGAAACATTGAAATAACAAATACTTATTTTTAAAAAAAATTATTTCCACCCCCGGCCCCAGACCCTACAGCCGCCGAGATGTTGATGCCTAAGAAAAACCAGATTGCCACTTATGAAGTCTTTTTTAAGGAGGGAGTCACGGTAGCCAAGAAGGATGTCCACATGCCTAAGTAGCCGGAGCCGGCAGATAAGAATGTGCCCAACGTTCACTCATGAAGGCCATGCGGTCTCTGAAGTCCCGAGGCTACGTGAAGGAACAGTTTGCCTGGAGACATTTCTACTGCGACCTCACCAGTGAAGGTATCCAGTATCTCCATGATTACCTTTACCTGTCCCCAGAGATTATGCACAGCTGTCCAGAGACTGGCAGACCTCGGCCTAAAGGTCTGGAGGGAAAGCGACCTGCAAGATTCACAAGAGGGTACACCGACAGAGATACCTGCAGGCGGAGTGCTGTGCCCCCTGGTGCCTAAAAGAAAGCTGAGGCTGGGGCTGGGTCAGCAACTGAATTCCAGTTTAGAGGCGGATTTGGACGTGGATGTGGTCAACCACCTCAGTAAAATTGGAGAGGATTATTTTGCATTGAATAAACTTACAGAGAAAAAAAAATTTAAAAACCCAAAGAAAAAACAGTGTATTCACAAAAGGTGAGTTAAAGTTATTGAGGTTGAAATAAGACTGGCAGAAGGAAAGGAAAGGAAGTGAAACTGAACAAGATGGACAAGGTGGAGGAGGGAGCTTGAGAAAGAGATCCAGAGAAATAGGTAAGATCTGAAAGAAAAAATGAACTGGGAAAGTCTCAAGTGACAAAGGATGAGAACGGAGAAGTCACACCAATTCAAGGCAGTGGCTCATGAGTCAATGGGAAACAAAATGGAAAACAGAGCCAGCACCGTCTGCAGACCACAATAGGAATATCAGCAAAGATGTGTATACATCACTGTAAAGCAAGCAATGTGAAAACATGATTAGTTCCCTTCCTAAGGGTTGATATGCTAGGATAAAGTTAAGAACATTCTAGGAGCCAATTAGCAAAATGCTGCTATTAGAGTATCTGGAAGAAAACTATTGTTCCTATTGTTTCTCAAATCTAGTTTAATTGTGCTAGTAGAATGGTGCAGTGATATATGAAATTTAGTAATGGCTCACCCCCTTCCACCTTCATAGGTAAGAGGAGGTAAAAGGCAAGACGATTGTCTTTCCATCAGAGCAATGAAAGAAGGCAGGGTGACACAATAATGCATCAATGCATGCCAAAAGATTCTATGGCAACATCAAACAACAGCAGCATCTTTACACAGAGAAATGGGTCTCCACTGGACATTCAAACCAGGATAATTGATTGTAAATCTATGACTCACCAAAATGTAGAAAATCTTACCTGTCAATGGGAACTAGAAGAATATTACAATGAGCCAGGCTGCCATTTATTAAATGGGAGCTTGCTGACAGGTATCATATTTCTATTAGGGAAGGAAAAAAATAACCTTCTTGGGAATTTCTATTCATATTAACTGCCTCATCTGACTGTGCACCCTTGCTTTTGGCCAGGGAAGAGAAAATCTGATATCTTTTCACGGGACGATTTCTCTTCTTTAAGTAATCTAGAAAGCAAGATAAGAGAGAAAGAAGCATAGAGAACAAGAGAGAAACAGAGAGTGAATGGCAGAGAGATTGAGAAAATAAATGCCTCCAACCAGAATCAGATCCATCGCCAAGAAAATATTGACAGCTATTTTTTCATTAAGGAAATCATAGAAGCTTTTAATCTTCAGACTCTGTTGAACTCTGTAAAAAATCAACTCTGCACTTTCCTTGTCTATCCTGAAGTGTCACTAAAAAATAAGAACTCATTCCATGAGTTAGTTAACTACCCCCAATGTACCTGTTAATTGATTATTTAGATTAACACTATTTTGGAACAAAGAACTCTTTCTCAAGATTTTTAATGTTTTTAAAGTAAATACATAGAATTTAAATAATTTAAGACCTTCAGTGTTAGCCTTTGAAAAACGTAAAAGCATAAGTAAACATACTTGCGGATAACCTCTAAAACAGTTTCTTCTTAAGAATAATTAATTATTAAACTTGTCTGTAGCAAATTATTTATTTTGGGTTGTTTTGACTCAATTTTGTAGCCATGTTATCTGCTGTGATAGTCAGTTTTTTTAACTCTTTTTTTTTTTTTTTTTTTTTTTTTGAGACGGAGTCTCGCTCTGTAGCCCGGGCTGGAGTGCAGTGGCCGGATCTAGGCTCATTGCAAGCTCCGCCTCCCGGGTTCATGCCATTCTCCTGCCTCAGCCTCCCGAGTAGCTGGGACTACAGGCGCCACCACCACGCCCAGCTAGTTTTTTTGTATTTTTAGTAGAGACGGGGTTTCACCATGTTAGCCAGGATGGTCTCGATCTCCTGACCTCGTGATCCGTCCGTCTCGGCCTCCCAAAGTGCTGGGATTACAGGCTTGAGCCACCGCGCCCGGCCTTTTTTAACTCTATTTTTAAATGCTGTGGCTTTAATTTTGTCCAAATTTATTCTACACAATTTATAGGGCATTTACAGATACCCAGTTCCCTAATGCAGCAGTCCTGACTCTTGGCTTATTTGCTTATTACAAAGCAACAGATGTGATGGTAAAGGTGATGGGGAGTAAACAGTGCAATTGACTGTTTTTAAGTTTTACATTTCAACTAGAAGTTAGTACATTTGATTTCTGCATTAAAATAATGGGATATAGTTGTAATATACCATAACATTTATGTCTAGAAATGCCAAGGCAACAAGTCAAATGGCTCCTCTAAACTAGTCCTCATTTTAGAAAATCAGAGGACTTTAGAATTCTGTCTCATAGTTCAATTCCCATGTAATGGACATTATTGACAGATGATACTCTAGACTGAAAATGTGAAGTATGGCCATTTTTTTTTTTTTTTTAGAAACTGTTTATTCAATAACTGAAAAAGTCTTACTGCCCTAAAACACTTGCTTTTATCAAGCTTCATTTTATTTCCCTGTATCCTTTTTTTAAAGTTTTTTTTTTTTTTATCATTTTACTTTAAGTTTTGGGATACATGTGCAGAATGTGCAGGTTTTTTACATAGATATACAGGTGCCATGGTGGTTTGCTGCACCCATCAACCCATCATCTACATCAGGTATTTCTCCTAATGCTATCCCTCCCCTAGTCCACCACCCCTCAACAGGCCCTGTTGCATAATGTTCTCCTCCATGTGTCCATGTGTTCTCATTGTTGAACTCCCACTTATGAGTGAGAACCTGCACTTGGGAACAACCTAGTTCAGAACAACTCCTGCTTCTCAGGTCTTGACAGCCCTCAAAATAATTTATGGCTACTTTATTTTCTGTCTCTAGCTTTCCCTACCCTAGGATGCTTATCATTAACGTTTGTCAGCAGCACCTCATGGACACAATACACAGACCCTCCATTACCCTGATTGTCCTTGTGCCAGACCACTTTTGGCTCACATTCAGGATGGTAGTTAAAATTCCTGAGCTTTGGAGACAGAGAGAGCTTGGCTGAAATCTCGGCTTTGCTACATTTTAGCTCCATGGCTACTTAGGGAGATGTCGATCACCCCAGGCCTCCTTCACTGAACTTCCCCTTGAATTGCCAGCATCTATACCATTTCCTCCCCAGGAGTGTCCTCAGACTTTAGAAGCCTCCTTTGCCTGCCAATACAAAGAATGGGAAGTACCTAGGAATTTACATGCCCCAGAATGAGCCTTAACAAATCACTGTGTTCGGTGAGGGACAACCTCCACACCAGAACTTCTCCGCGCTGATAGACTAAGGCTACACTGAGACCTTGAAGCTACATCGTTTAAAAATAGAGTAAAAAAAAACAAAACAAAACAAAAAAAAAACCTGAATATCACAGCAGAGAACATGGCTACCAAATTGAGTCAAAACAAGCCACAATATATAAATAATCTGGTACAGACAAGTTTAATAATTAATTATTCTTCTTAAGAAGAAACTGTTTTGGAGGATATCTGCAAATATTTTTACTTATGCTTTTTTTAAAGACTGACACGGAAGGTCTTAAGTTATTCAAATTCTATGTATTTACTTTAAAAGCATTGAAGATCTTGAGAAAGATCTCTTTGTTCCAAAACAGTGTTAATCTAAATAGTCAATTTACAGATGCATTGAGGGTAGTTAACCAACTCATGGGAAGAGTTCTTAGTTTTTGGTGCCACTTCAAGATAGACAACAAAAAAGCAGAGTTGATTTTTACAGAATTCAACAGAGTCTGCAGTTTAAAAGCTTCTATGTTTTCCTTAGTGAAAAAAAAATAGCTGTCAATATTTTCACAGTGATGGACCTGATTCTGGTTGGAAACCTTCATTTTCTCAATCTCTCTGCCTTTCATTCTCTGTTTATCCTCCCTGCCCAACTTCTCCCATTTTCCTACTGGTTTCTCCTGGAAGCACTTTCTTAATAAAGCACTTGTCCCGGAATCCTCACCTCTGTTTCTGTTTCAGGGAAACCTGGCCAAATATGATAAATTATTATAATCTCTAAACCCCATTCTCCATAACTGTAAATGGGATCAAAATGGTATCTACTGCTAGAATTAATTTAGGGAATGAATAAGAAAAAACACATAGCATGTCATAGTTTCACGCCTGATGCGAATGCGTACTAAAATGTAACTATTGTTATTAGATTTTCTGGCAGAGATTGAACAGGACATTCAAGATGCAGAAAATTCAGGACTTTTCCTTCTCAAGTTTGGGAGGCCATTTTTCCACTAAGGAAGTCTGAGAATGCTGGCTTCCCCTGAGAGAGCATGGCACTGCGGGCAGCCATAGAATTCAAGCTCCCTGCAAAGGTGTTGAAGGACTTGTGCATGGCTGCCAGACACTGCTCAGCAGCCTGTGCTGCTTTCCTTTCTGTTGGCAGTGAGCCAGAAAGCCCAGATTAGCAGTAGCACTATTTTGCTGTCCTCTCTCAGGCATCAAGAGAAGAAGAATGTTTCCTATATAGAACAGAGAAAGTCAAAATCCAGAATACATGTCCTAAATATTGATTTCAAAGAGTTCTTGTACAGGTTAAATGTGATATAAATCTACATGCCAAATTAGTATAGAAAAAAAATGAGGCTTTCTGTTTTTCATTTGGTTCGGTGTTCTGCATATTTGAGAGGCGTAACATCGTGCAGCCAATTATGAGATTGATATTCGGGGGTCGCACTCACCCAGCTGCAAAGCTCAATGTGGGCTATATAAGCAGCTGAAGGGAACTGGGCAGCAATTTTAATTAATTAGCAATTTAGAGCCTCTCATGCTAAAAGCTACCTTAATGATAAAAAGAGAAATGATGTGAGAAGGCAAAAGAATTTGAAACATTCAGCCTGAAACAACAGATAGATTACCAACAGTGAGCTTTTAAGCAGGAACCTATCTTTTACTCAGCCATTACATGCTAGCTATTAATATTTTATGGTTATAAAAATTGTAAATCAGTGAAGATCAATTTACTATTTTGAGTTCATTAAGAGCTTTTTGGCTTCTGAAGAAAATCATTTTAGCTGGACTCTAACATAATTTGCTCTTGAGTAAAAACAACAATCTTCTATTTATTTGTATAATATAGGTCACGGCTTAGAAAACGCTACCCCAAAGCATTTTTGGAGGGCCTTAGAAGTAAGAAAGGCATTGTGACCTTCCCACTTTTCTGTGTGAGATCTGACCATAAATTCTGTGACCCACTTTGCCTGAAAGTAAGTCATAAGACCCTCATCCCAGACAGGTCCTGTCCTGCAACTGGGAAGAAGGAATGCTACACAGACAAGCCAAGGAGAATCTGAATACACAGCACTCTCTGGGTTCCCCTTTAATGTATTGCCATTAGAGCATACTCTTTTGTTCAAGCACATTTATACATGGCTGTCCATTCTTCATTGAACCTAAGCATAAAAATGGACAGTTTTCCCTGGGTCTCTGGGTCTTCATTTTTGAAGGCTCCTGTGTCACATAAAATTTTGTTTAAATTAATTTGTTGTGCTTTTCTATTTGTAACCTGTCTGTTATGATAGAAGTGCTGGCTCTGTCCCTTATGATGGGTGTGGAAGGTTATCACAGCTCTCTGCCTCTACATATTCTTACTATGATTGCTAAAATCATCATAGTGCTTTATGATTTATAAAGTCTTTTTATACATTATGGTCACATTTAATCTCAAAGCAAAGATAAAGAAGAGAAAAATTATTATTACCCTCAATATGTGTTAGAGATAGAAATAAGGTTTTCAGTCCATCCAGGATCGCAAAGTAAGTGGTGATGCTGTACAGATCCTTTAATTCCAAATTGCATTGATAACTCACTTCACATCAAATATATATGTGATATAAAAATCTTACTGATTTTTATATAAGAGAGTCTGCTTCATAAGTTAAAATGATCAAAATATGGAGCAAGGGAAATCAACTTGTTTCTTTTCTTTTTTTTTTTTTTTAGGTTCAGGGAATACGTGTATAGGTCTGTCACATGAGTATATTGTGTGAGGCTGAGATTTGGGCTTTTGTATATCCATCAAAAAAATAGTGAATATAGTACCTAATAAAAATGGGACTCAACTTGTTTCTTAATCTCAGCCAGTTCAATTCCTACTAAGTGATAAATACAATTAATCATTTTCCCTTAAACATTGATTTAAGAGAAATCCCTATATCTACCTTACTTCTCCCATTAGACAATGAGGGTTGGAGACATATCAGTAACATACTCATAGTTTTGATACACAAAGCCTAATTTTTATTTGGAAATACGTTTCTTACATGAATGAATGAATATACTCAGGAATGCTCTAGTTATAAGAGCGTTATCATCCATGAACAATGCTCAGAAAGAGCTTACAATATTGAAGAATTTAGAAAATATATACATGGAAATAGCAAGTAAGTGCAAAACCAAATACTACTAGTGATGAGTTTATCAGAATTTCATTCAACAGAGAAATGACCTGTTAGAGAAGAGTACATGGAAGCTGTAGGTTATGCTCTCAGTCCTTCATCTACCTATCCTGGTATCGCTTTACCAGTTTTGCTCTCACAGGCTCCGTGTGCTTGCATTCCCAACAGCTAGCACTCAAGTGTCTTTGGCAGAGAGAAGCTGGAAATATATCTGAATGTATGTCCCTTCCCACCAGGCACATTCCTTAATCAATGCCCAGTAATACCTGGGCTTTTGTCCCTGAATGAGGCAGATCGAATATAACCAACATTGTCTCCAAAGCTTCCCTTTGAGACTGAGCCAAAGCGAAGGTTCCTGGGACCTCACTCCATCTCATACCCTTATTTGGCCCCCTTCTCACCCAGGCACCACTTCCTTCCTCCCTTATTTTTTTTCTTGATCCTTCCTAATAAACCACTTTCACAAAAATCCTCTTTTTTAGGTATATTTTGGGGGAACCCAATCTAAAAAAAAAAAGCTTGAAACTGAGTTTCAAATTTGAGTGTTGTGCCAAAAATTTCATTCCAGGAAAGGAGAATGTAATGAGCAAAGGCATGGATCTGTGGAGGTTTTGTATTATTAATGTAGGTGTTAAGAGTTGTAGGTGTTGTTAATGTAGGAGTTCAGGGAAAAGGCTTCCTGACAACTAACATGGGTGTTGTAGAGACAGTAGTATAAGCTTGGGTAATGATATGGCTTGGCTGTGTCCCCACCCAAAATCTCATCTTATTGTAATCTCCATAATGCGCATAATCCCCACGTGTCAAAGGAGAGACCAGGTGGAGGTAATTGAATCATGGGGGCAGTTTCCCCCATGCTGTTCTTGTGATAGTGAGTGAGTTTTCATGAGATCTGATGGCTTTGTAAGTGCTAGATCTGATGGTTTTATAAGTGTTTCATGAGATCTGATGGTTTTATAAGTGTTTTGTAAGTCCTGCATTCATTTCTCATTCCTGCCCCCTTGTGAAGAAGGTGTCTTGCTTCCCCTTCACCTTCCACCATGGTTGCAAGTTTCTGAGGCCTCCCCAGGCAGGGTGAACTGTGAGTCAATTAAACCTTTCCTTTATAAATTACCTAGTCTTGGGCAGTTCTTTATAGCAGTGTGAAAATGAACTAATAATGGTAGGTAGCACAATAGGGCAGAATCATGTCAGGTAGGGCAGAATCATGTCAGGTAGGGCATGAAAAAAAAGAGAGAGAGATTTGAACTTAATGTAATAAAGAGTGTGAAATCATGTTGAAATTCCTAGCAAGAGAAGAATGTGAGAAAAGCAGGCAAATCTCAAAACGTAGTTACAGAACTCTGGTCTCTGTAGATGCTATGTGGAAAAAAAGTTCTATGGTCAAATAAAGTTTGAAAACACTTTTCATCCTACCTGTAGTCCATGGATGATTATCAAATGACCATATACCTATGAAAGGTGGGGTCAAGAAGCAGTTTTAATTTTGTTCTTCTAGTTTCTATTTTTTTTTTTTTTTGAGACAGAGTCCCCCTCTGTCACCCAGGCTGGAGTGCAATGGAACAATCTCGGCTCACTGCAACCTCTGCCTCCTGGGTTTAAGAGATTCTCCTGCCTCAGCCTCCCACGTAGCTGGTACTACAGGCACACGCCATCACACTTGGTTAATTTTTGTATTTTTAGTAGAGACAAGGTTTCACCATGTCGGCCAGGCTGGTCTTGAACTCCTGACCTCAGGTGATCCACCAGCCTAAGCTGGCCTCCCAAAGTGCTGGGAATACAGGTATGAGTCACTGTGCCCAGTGTTCTAGTTTCAAATCTTATCTTTTGATATCATTTTCTGGGTAGGCTGAGCAAAGGTTTTTTTCAAATAAATTTTTAGAAAATTGTAACGGGCATATGAAACACATGGAGATCTTGTGAAAATGCAGATTTTAATCTAGAAGGTCTGGATGGAGTCTGAGATTTTGCATTTCTCACAAGCTCCCTGGTGATGCAAGGTTGCTCTTCTAATTACTACACTTTGAGCAGCAAGGGGCTCTAAGATAAGGTCTACCTGACTATAAAATGCAGAGACTCAAAATTAGAATTTCAATAGAAATTATTTTTCCTCTGTCAAACATTTATTTATTATTTCTCATACATATTTGTTTGTTTATTTTGTTAGTTTTTTATAATATTCATTGCCAGTCGAGCAGTTAAGAAGGAGTGATAGGGAGAAACGTGTATAGGTAAGGGAATTTAAATGAGGTGTGAAACTTGTGGGAGGCTCCAGGGAAGAGAAGACGAAGGGTCTACTTTCAGAGAGAGTTCGGCACCAGTGGGAGGTTCCTGTGGCTAATTTTCAAGTTTTACAGGGGAAAGGGAACATTTTATCAAGATATATTTTTAAACTTCTTTTTTCATTCTATGTTCTTCATTTAACTGTTAATTTTATACATGCTGTGGGCTGAGAAATATGAATAAGGTTTCCCTTTAATAGCAATGTTACCTAAAAGCAGCTATACCAGTTTTTAAGAGAATCTTCTTTCTCTGTCATATTTTGTTATTTCAATAACCTTCATTCTTTAAGGAAGTTTTCCAATAGTATTTTCTTCATTTTCGTGTGCCAGTACCTTCTTCATTCTAAAAGTATAAGAAATAAGATAAAGAGAGAGTATTCTTGCAATCATTTATATTCAGAAACACAATGGTAAAAAAAAAAATAGCCATTTTCATTGGTTTTTAGATACATATTTGTTACTTTCTGGAAACAAAAGGAAGGAAATTTAAATAATAAACGTTTGAAATCTTGATGGTTCCCAAAATAGCAATGATGAAAACATAGGCTCTACCCTTTTGTTTTTCTTAAGATGGTCCTAACATCTAGATCTATCCATTTTAACCCAGAACTCCAACTCAAAATTAATAAGGGAGCAATAAAATTAATTATGCATTTAAAAAGTCTCATGACACTACAGGATGTTATATATAAAACAAGTTCTCATTTTACTTTAAAATATGACTATACTTTTATTATATATGTAATGTATTTTTCAGAAGATTTATAGGTAAACTTTATATTATATTATTAGCCAGCCATGGCTTCCTCTGTGGATTAAAGAATTAAAATGTTAATGGGAAATTCATGACTCAGGACTAAGAACACTTCCTTTTTCCTCTGAATGACTGAGTATATATATATATTTTGCTCTTTTCAATATCATGACCCAGAAAATTCATTAGATTTGCATTAACAAAGTGAGCCATGTATATTAACCTTCTCAGTCTAGAAAAAAAGGTAAGAAAATTAACAACTCTTGAGTATTTCCAATGTCCAGGGAATACTCAAGGCACTTTTACTGAGTCATCTCATAAAACAGCCAGAGTCTCAGTCTCCACATTAAACGATTATAGAATATCTCTAAAGAGTCAGAGTAAGAAGAGTCAGAGTAAAACCACTGTAAAACATTCTCGTTCAAAGAATACAGTTTATTGTGACAAGTAATTACTGTGTTCCTTACAAGTGATTTGACAACTGACTAGGGAGTCGAGACACTGAAAAGGAAGTCCACATAGGATAAGGCTTCACCAGCTCCCCATTCCTAAGACTTGATCATTGCCAATGGATCTGAGAACTTTGAGTTGACTGAGGCCTTCATTTCCCTCCAAGAGAATATTGTGTTTTATATTTACATTTCTTATATCTAAAGGCAAATGAAGGAGACACAGATCCCTGCCTTAGTTAGAATGGATCTTTAATACTTGACTTGGGTTTGCAAGTCTTCTGCTCATAAACACTTCATATTGAAGCAGCTTAGTCTTTAATTGTAAAAAGGAGTTAATAACTATAGGAAAAATTTAAAGGCAAGAACTTCATCTAAGGTGGAAAAATTATCCAACTATTGTGAAAATAAATGAAAAATTGAGAATGAGAGTATTTTAGCAAAAATAACAGAAGAAGCAAATAAAAGCAAGAGAATATGAATATCATATCAGGAATTCTGTAAGTCAAAAATCTTATAGACAAAGAATCAGTTTACAATCAGTTTACAAATATTACTGTTACTTCCCTTTGGGAATTACTACTGTAATTCACACACACACACACACACAAACACACACACACACACACAGGAAAAATCTTTTGTTTGGGAAAACCAAAAGTGAACTTGTGTTTTTTTTCCTAATTGCTATTGATTTTTTCCAACAGAATCCCATCAGATTGCTGCATTTCAGTCTTGAGCGTTCACAGTCTTGTTTTATGTGCTTTATTGGAAAATTTACATGAAAATGTTCCTCATTTTAGATGTTACTATAATACAAACATGCCAAGATGAGTATAATAATGGATTTTTTGATACAGCTTCAGGTGGAGTAGGAAAAAATATTTGTGGTTATGTTACCTTTTTTCCATTTATGATTAGATTTTAACATTTTGAATTCTTTCCTAATCCGTAAATTATTCTTATTCTGTATAAACGTTACCTTATCCATCTACTACATTGCTCTTTTTGTCTCACTTTGATTGCTCAAGTTATCTCTAAATTATTTTATATACAATCTTCAAATCATAGTCAACATTTTTTCATGAAAGACAATATTTGCCACCAATCCCAGAAAATACATTAGTATTTTCAGTGTATACATCAACAGAAAGAGCATAATGGCCACATTATTAAATATGATTAGGGAAAAAGACTAAATTAATAATACACTTAAGTGTCACCAGTGTCCCAAAGTGGATACTGGGAAGCTCCTATAATTTCATTGAATTCTTATTATAATACCATGAGGTAGATTCTGTTGTTATTATTTCATGTTCCCAATGAAAACGTTTTATTTTTACTTTATTTTTAAGAAAACTACTTTTTTCCAAAAAGTTGTATACCTTTTTTATGTAAAAAAAATCAAGTAATCCATAAAAGTGCAAAGAAGAAAGCAAACTATCTCCAAAATCCCACCACCCAAAAACAAAAGTTATTAATGTTTGCTGAAAAATATTCCAGATGTGTCTCTTTGCATGTACACAAATAAAGGTTATTGCTGTATAGTACAGCCACGTAGACAGATAGATAATAGATAAGGATAGACTGGTGAATAGATAATATTAGTGAATACAGAGAGAGAAGAGAAATAACCGATGGATGGAAATCCAGCTAATAGTTAAAAAATTAATGTATTTTCCTTTCTTATGCTTCCATGTACCTAATCAGTCAAAAGCATCTATGTATGATAGACATGGTAAGGTCAGTATACCTGAAAAAAATGTAAAGAAAAAAAGAGTTAACTTTTCAGCATCTAATATTCAGAGCAGAATTTTAAGGTGCCATTAAGTTTGAAGATCATACATCGTGAAAGGGAGGGAAAGTGATTATTTTCTTTTATCTTCTCTTTAGTACATCAAGAGCCAGGCCAGAGTTTTTTCCAAATGTAATTTCTATACAGAAACAAGTCCTAAGTAATCTCCATCTTGGCACTTGCATGCCCAATTTCAGTCACCACCTCACAGATGGGTAAAGATGCCTAACTACTGTGCAAGTTTGTAATCATAATTACCTTGCATATACAGAGGAGTTTTTTTCTTAGAAATTACTACTATCTTTATGATATATTTCTTTATATTTTTACACAGCCACATTATCTTTTAAAGTTGTTGTGTTTATATTATGCCTCTTTAGTGGAAGACAGGTAATTTTCACTCTTCTTACTAAGTTACCAAAGCCCACAATGCTAATGGTAATTTGAATAATAATGCCGATTGCTTCATTAGTAATGATTTGGGTTACTACAAAACTTGTAACTTTTCAAAACTTTTATGAATACTTTTTCACAAAAAGATTTTACTACAAATATCACAGATTTTTTAGAAATTAAGTTGCCATTTTATACAGAACAGAAAATTGCGTCACAAAGAATGGCAGTGACTTTCCTCCGATCATGCAGCTGGCAGCTGATAAGCAGCTGAGAACAAATTAGGTCAGTTCCCTTAATCCCCAGCCCTGTCTTACTTTCATTAAACATTGCTTTGAAGTTTTTTCGAGACAAGATTCTTTACTTTGGGATCAAGGTAAACAGCATCACTTTAACAAACATCTCATGGCAAGAAGATGTCTCAGGGCTAGGCTATTCCTTCTGATTGTCTGGGTAAGCTCATTAATAACCATGCAGAATGAATGGATATGATCTGCATTTCCAAACTAGGGCTTGATCCACATGCAACTACTTCCTTCTTGTGATTTATTTCACTGCTAAACCTTGCTTATTCAGTAAGTTTCTTCTGTCTAGGCCTCCACACTGATGCACTGATACGACCTGTAATACAAGTACATTTTCTGGTTACCATAGCTTTGGGATAATCTGTCTCTGCCAAACTGTTCATTGCTCAGGCACTTATTCCATCAAAATTGTGTCCAGTCTTATAACAAATATTGAACTTCAAAGAAAATCAATGTATTTTGTATTTTTAAATGAGTAAGAGAGTCTTTTTAAAAACATTCCTTCTGAGCCAAGAACTAAAAATGCAAAACAGTAATTGGGTACTGAAAAAAATAGTTTAGTACTCCACAAGCCCTTATTTCACCAGATACTGAGTCATTTCTTAGTCCATTCACAGTAATATAGTCTTTTTCTAGCCTGCTCCGGCCTCTGCCCACTACCCAGTTCAAAAGCCACTTCTGTATATTTGTAAGTATTTGTTACAGCAGCACCCCACTTCTTGCTATCAATTTGTCTTAGTCTATCCTTGTAACTATAACAAGATTCCTGAGATTTGGTAATTTACAAACAATAGAAATTTATTTCTTACATTTTTGGAGACTGGAAAGCCTAAGACCATGGCATCAGCAGATTCAGTGTCTGGTGGGGGCCTGTTTCATAGATGTCATCTTCTCACGGTGACCTCACATGGCAAAGGGGGCAAAGAGGCTCCCTCAAGCCCTTTTAAAAGGACAATAATCCTATCCATGAGGGGTTCCCAAAGACCCCACCTCTTATTACTATCTCCTTCAGGGTTAGGTTTCAACATATGAATTTTGGAGAAACACAGACATTCAGACCATAACAACTTCATATTTATGACAAGGATGTTGTTCCTGAAGTTTCTATATTTTAGTTTGTATATAAATTTAATTTTAATTACAAAAATAAAAGAAGCTTATAAATATTAAATTAAAACTTCAGACTAAAAATATGTAAAATGAAAATGTTTTATAATATCTTAGAACATAAGCTTAAACCACTATAAGATCTGCTTTATAGATTTGGTCTAGAGCTGAACATTTTTTGTTCTTATGTGTAATAGAATTAACCACACTTTAAGAAATAGAACTAATGAAAAATAAAATATTAATATCAAATCTCAAAGGTAAACTGACAGACTTTTTATCATAAAATAAAATACTTGAAATATTTCCTGCCAAATAAATGACTATGAAACAATGGAAGAGACGGAAAGAAGGAAGGTCATGGTCAAACTAAAGAACAGGAAATGAAAAAAATCTGTTATAACTGTATAATGTGCTCCTTCATCATTCTAACACATTATAAACTTTAAAATGATGCTCAGACTGGTTTTACAAACACTTCTCTTGATCTTGCCTCATGTTTTGTTGTATTTGATAAAAGGTTTTTCGACTTTAAGCCTCTAAATATCAGGCTGAGGAAGTCTAACTTAAGAGCACTTAATAGAGCATTTCACGCCTATTTAAACTATCTTGAAATCATTGGAGTGTCTCGGTAAGGTTTCCCTTGAACTTATCACCTTAGAAAGGCACATATGAGTCTTTCCCAAAGGCAGCATCTTTTACAAAAATACCATCTCATATCAACTTATTAGCTACAATGACCACTTCAATCGGATGACAATGTAAGGGGAATAGAAGTCTCAAGTATACTGGAAAGTTTTTAATGACTTAATCATTCTATGATATGATTTTTGTAGTGTTTTGTTTTTTTCAACCTTTCTCTTGGTCTCCCATTCTTAGGATCTAAAAAGACTTTAGTCTAATGTCTAGAACTCTCCAGTAGTATTTAGATTTCCTTTTGTGAAAACTGGTAGAAGGAAAGAGACAGCCTCTCATGGAGTGATAATGGACAACTGCTCATCTACTCCAAGCTCTTGTGTTGTGGGATACTATTGCATGTAGCATCTTCAATCCAATTTTACTCAAGCCACTCAAAATCATGAGGACATTGGCACTTCTACTACCACTCTCAAAACTTTACAGGCCACATTGCCACCACATAAAATTTCTGGTTTAATTGATGGCATGAAGCTTGAAGACTTTTCTCCAAATTTTTAGACTTTCCTGATTGTTCTATAATTTAAGATATCCAGAGGTAAGTCAGCTGTTCAGCTACTTTTATGGTCAAGCCCATCTTTATTTAAAACAAGGAACTATACATGTCTATATGTCTCTGCTTAAATACAGAACATTGAAAGCTAAAAGTGATTGTTTCTACCAATCCCAGTTTTATGTAAATGAGGAAACAGATTATTCTGATATTTCTACTCTTAATGTGATTTTTGAGCTCCAGTCTAATCCAACTGCCTGCTGCACTCAAAATCCAGTTGCCCTACAGCCCCTCAGCCTTAACAGGTAAACGCTGAACCTTATATTTCTCCGCAGAAGTTACTTAACAGTCAGGATCCATAATCACATTAGATGTTTCAACAGAAAGGATGTAATATAAATGGTGAAATAGGTGCTGGGGGAGAGAACAAAGATAGTGGCCAAAGTAAGCCGCTTCCTGGGAAGAAGCAAGGGACAGGGTTGAAGTTGAGTTGAGCTCAGAGAACTCTGCAGTTTGTAGGGGGAATCCCATGGACTCAGATCTACAAGGAGGGGTGCTGGCCTAGTATCTGTGGTATACCAGGAGTGGAGGAGTGGGCGACAATGGGAAAAGTTGGGATTCAGACCTCTGAACAAGGGGCATTCTAGGTGGCTGCTGGCATCTCTGAGGGATTATAATGAGGCAGTTTTGGGAATGCAAAAACAATAAACAAGAAACAAACCAAAAGAGAAAAATAAATAAATAAAAAACAGCATGGGCACTGGAAAGAACTACTACTGCCAAGGTGAAGGGATTGGGTGGGGAGACATGGAGTAACAGCAAGCACACAGGAAGACTTGAATCCTATCTCCCCTTCTCCCACTCTCCAGTTTCCCCAATGGCAAAACCTGACAGGGAGCCAGGTGGCAAGAGAACAAGGCAGTTTTCAGAGTTGCAGTCCCAACATCACAAAGCTGAGGATAGAAAGGCAAACAAATGGAAGAACATTCCATGCTCATGGATAGGAAGAATCAATATCGTGAAAATGGCCATACTGCCCAAGGTAATTTATAGATTCAATGCCATCCCCATTAATACCAATGACTTTCTTCACAGAATTGGAAAAAACTGCTTTAAAGTTCATATGAAACCAAAAAAGAGAGTGCATTGCCAAGACAATCTTAAGCCAAAAGAACAAACCTGGAGGCATCATGCTACATGACTTCAAATTACACTACAAAGCTAGAGCAACCAAAACAGCATGGCACTGGCACCAAAACAGAGATACAGACCAATGGAACAGAACAGAGCCCTCAGAAATAATACCACACATCTACAACCATCTGATCTTTGACAAACCTGAGAGAAACAAGAAATGGGGAAAGGATTCCCTATTTAATAAATGGTGCTGGGAAAACTGGCTAACCATAAGAAGAAAGCTGAAACTGGATCCCTTCCTTACACCTTATACAAAAATTAATTTAAGATGGATTAGAGACTTAAATGTTAGACCTAAACCATAAAAACCCTAGAAGAAAACCTAGGTAATACTATTCAGGACATAGGTATGGGCAATGACTTCATGTCTAAAACACCAAAAGCAATGGCCACAAAAGCCAAAATTGACAAATGGGATCTAACTAAACTAAAGAGCTTCTGCACAGCAAAATAAACTAGCACCAGAGTGAACAGGTAGCCTACAGAATGGGAGAAAATTTTTGCAGTTTACTCATCTGACAAAGGGATAATATCCAGAACCTACAAAGAACTCAAACATATTCACAAAAAAAAAACAAACAACCCCATCAAAAAGTGGGCAAACAAAGTGGACAGACTCTTCTCAAAAGAAGACATTTATGCAGCCAATAGACACATGAAAAAATGCTCATCATCACTGCCCATCAGAGAAATGCAAATTAAAACCACAATGAGATACCATCTCACACCAGTTAGAATGGCGATCATTAAAAAGTCAGGAAACAACAGCTGTTGGAGAGAATGTGGAGAAATACGAACACTTTTACACTGTTGGTGAGACTGTAAACTAGTTTAACCATTGTGGAAGACAGTGTGGCGATTCCTCAGGGATCTAGAACTAGAAATGCCGTTTTACCCAGCCATCCCATTACTGGGTACATACCCAAAGGATTATAAATCATGCTGCTATAAAGACACATGCACATGTATGTTTATTGCGGCACTATTCACAATAGCAAAGACTTGGAACCAACCCAAATGTGATCAATGACAGACTGGATTAAGAAAATGTGGCACATATACACCTTGGAATACTATGCAACCATAAAAAAGGATGAGTTCATGTCCTTTGTAGGGACATAGATGCAGCTGGAAACCATCATTCTCAGCAAACTATCCCAAGAACAGAAAACCAAACACCGCATGCTCTCACTCATAGGTGGGAATTGAACAATGAGAACACTTGGACACAGAAAGGGGAACATCACACACCGGGGCCAGTTGTGGGGTGAGAGAAGCGGGGAGGGATAGCATTAGGAGATATACCTAATGTAAATGACGAGTTAATGGCTGCAACACACCAACATGGTACATGTATACATATGTACTAAACCTGTGCACATGTACCCTAGAACATAAAGTATAATAGTAAACAAAAAGAGCATATGAACCTCTAAAGCTTCATCGCAGCAGAGGTGCTTAGTAAAGATGTTGCTGAGTTAAAGAATAAAGGAAATTATGGGATGTCCCTGAGGTCAGAGCGTGAATGGAGAAGACAGAATAAGAATCCTGGATTCTTGGATTTCATTCCAGGAGTCCTGGCACAAAATCACCCCAGTTAATGTCCATACACCCCAGTTAATGTCCATGCATATAAATATCTCAGTAAAGAAATTTAGAAGTTGTATTCATTTTTGAATATAGAAATGTATAAAGAACAAAACAAACAACTCTATAATTTGACCATCGAGATAATCTCAGTTGCCTTTTTAAAAATAAGTTATAAATATGCATAGTTAGAAAAAAATAGGCCAGTCGTGGTGGCTCAAGCCCGTAATCCCAGCACTTTGGGAGGCCGAGACGGGTGGATCACGAGGTCAGGAGAGCGAGACCATCCTGGCTAACACAGTGAAACCCCGTCTCTACTAAAAAAAAATACAAAAAACTAGCCGGGGGAGGTGGTGGGTGCCTGTAGTCCCAGCTACTTGGGAGGCTGAGGCAGGAGAATGGCGTAAACCTGGGAGGCGGAGCTTTCAGTGAGCTGAGATCTGGCCACTGCACGCCAGCCTGGGCGACAGAGGGAGACTCCGTCTCAACAAGAAAAAAAAAGAAAGAAAAAAATAAAGCTCTTCGGAGAAGCAAAAAATAAGAATGTGAAAACCTTCTTCTCTCCATTCCCAATATCTTTACAGGAAAAATTTTAGATTATAATTTTAAAGATTTCAAAGGTTAAGAAAAGCTTACCCCCTGTATAAAGCTATAGCTTCTCTGTTTGATTCAAGAGTTTTATTTTCAGTTTAAATTACATGAATTGCCCTCCTGGACTTATACATACTCCAAAGCCATCATATTATAATGGCCCATGATATAGTAACATGGTAAAATGGAATAAGCCTTCAGTAATATATAATTTAATTATTTCATCATGAAGATGAAAAAACTGAGACGCAGAAAGTTTGTGTTACTACCCTGAGTAAGGCCAATAGCTAATAGAGCCACTAATACAATTCCAGGCTCCTGTGTTTCCATCCATAATGAATACTTTACCCCCAAATTCAAGAAATAGAGACACTAATTAAAAATGTATGTCTTAAATTTAATAGCAGATAACTTATGATTATTTTGCATTGATACAGTACTAAGTAGTAATTTTTAGACAAAAGATTATACTTCCTAATATTTGTGCAGTACTCATGTTAGAACTATTCAAGCAAAAAAATTCACATCTCACCAGGTGTTTCACATGAGTCTGACACTTGTTTTTAAAACACTGCTAACCCCTTAAGCTTGTATCCTAACATAATTTGTGTTTGTGTGACTCATTACAAATAGAAACGGGAATATTCTCTAAATGTTAGACTCAATGAGAATTTCCTCAGCAATATCCTAGGCTCACATGCCCCAGGCTGTTAATGAAAGAAGAAAACAGTTCTTTTATATTAGCAATATTATAACTGAGATGCAAATGCTTTATTCTTCGGCTTTTGTTGCCATCATTGACTATCATTATGTTGACAGATTGAGGAACTAGAGGGACAGTATTGCAGGAGAGACAAAAGATATAAGAATGCTCTGGTAAATTTTTAAGAATACTAAGTGGCAAATAAATGTAAATATGCACTAAATGCATCTGTGTTTTTAAGAGGTAGGACTTAGAAATAATTGCCAAATACCTAGAAAAATTAATAAATACAATCTGTGTTCTTTCAGGGTTAATGTCTTGATAAAAAACAGAGATTTTATTAGGTATTTTGCCAAAGAAAAAATATAGATGATCCATTTAAATAGAAGATCATCTAATAATCAGTTTTGTTAAGTGGATAACAATATCCAATGTTATAAAAAATGGGAAAATGGAGACTTCCACACATTGTTGCTATAGATGTAAATTGGTCCAATTTTCTGGAAGGCAGTTTAGCTTGTCTATTAACATTTTAAACGTGTATGCCCTTTGAGGCATCAGGTCCAATGCTAGAATCTTTCCCAAGGAATTAATTGGAAGAGGTGCCAAAAAAGTCTAAGTGAAAGGATGTTTATTGCATTGTTTGTAACTGTAAACAGCTGGATAATGTCCTAAATGTCCATCAACACAATATTGGTCATTTATTTAATGAATATACAGCCATTAAAAATAATAATGAGATAGAACTATTTGTGTTGACAGAGAAAGATGTTAATGATATATAATTAATCAAAAAGAAAGAAAAATAGGGAATGGCTATGAAAAAATATGTTCAGAACTGTTTCAATTTTGTTATAAATAGATGTATAGATACACACTTAGCTTGTCATGGGATATTTGTGTTACTTCTTTATACATTTTTGTATTGTTAAATTATTTTTACAATGAGCGTTTATTATATTTATAACCAGCAAACATAATAAAGGTATCTTGATTTTGGAGAAAGAAGAGACTGAGAATGAGTGAAGGCTTCAGAAAGATGGTGATCCAGGAGTCAATTCTTGAAGGACTGAGATTATACACTTCATTGTTTCGTTCTGAATATTTAAAAATTTAGTATAGAAAACTTAGAAAGCACAGAAAATCATGAAAATGACAATAAAAATTACCACCCTCAGAAATAATTATATTTCTAGGTATTATCAGCTAGGTAAAATTTTAATCGACAGGGATGAGAGTGCAGGCAATTTTGGGAAAACAAAGGTAGAGAATTAAGAAAGATAGGATTGTATTCACATAAGCTATTTAAATTAACTCAATCAAAAAGAAGTGGAAAGTAAATCTGAAAGATTAGATTAGAGGATATCATCATAAATGGCCTTAAATGTGAGGATGACTGGAAGTAATGAGGAACCATTGAAGGCTCTAGTGCAAGGAAAGGAGGTGTTTGAAGATATGCTTGAGATTAACCTGTAATCCCAGCACTTTGGGAGGCCAAGATGGGTGGATCACCTGAGGTCAGGAGTTCAAGACCAGCCTGCCCAACATGGTGAAACCCCGTCTCTACTAAAAATACAAAAATTAGCCAGGCATGGTGGTGAATGCCTGTAATCCCAGCTACTCGGGAGGTCGAGGAGGGAGAATCACTTGAACTTGGGAGGTGGAGGTTGTAGTGAGCCGAGATCACGTCACTGCACTCCAGCCTGGGCAACAGAGCGAAAAAACAAATGAAAAAGTTAACCTAGTAGCAACATTAGAAAAATTGAAGAAGAGAATGGAGTTAGAATATTTAATAGTTTATTATAGTAATCTAGGGAGAAAGTTATGTATTTAAATCCTGAATTAAAGAGAAAATAATACACAGAAAAGGGAAAATATAGGAATGTATCTACAAATATATGTATTTGTAGAGATAATAAAGTTTTACACATTTTGCCTAAAATAACAGTATCTTTGTGTGTGTACTTTTTATTATCTTTCATTCTATTTTTTGTTGTTTGGGGAGAGCTGAAATTTTACAAGATTATAAAACATCAGCTTTGACAACTGTAAGAGTGATTCTCTTCTTACTTATCAAGTTCGTCTATTATTGGAACAAAATAAGTAAGACAAATAAGAATCAGTTACCTTTACAATCTAAGAGTCCATATTACAAACACATGAAGTTTTCACAAGGATTTGAACAAAGACCCTGCCCTCATAAATTTTTGCCAAAAATATAGTAAAGTGAATTATAAGAATTTGCCTAATGTAAATCTTTTTCTTGACTTTAACTGTTAAATTAATAATAGTTGATATCATATTGCCTATAAATTATATGACATAAACAGTAGATGTTCAGCAAGTCATTTCTATTTAAACCTAATTATGGGGGAAATAATATTATGATGACAACACTTCAATACTGTCTCTACCTACACTTAATAAGTTTCCTTGGTTTGCTTTGCATTTTTAGGTAGTGTCTATGTTATTTCTTTTTCTATAACTAGTTGGATAATAATATAATGCCTGTTGAAGGTAAACATTTAAGAGCAATTAGAAAGTTATTTGTCTGTTAGGAATTCTGACCCTTTTCCCCAGATCTGACACTAGAAAATATGCTTCACATTTCTAATTTCTGATGTTGAAATAGAAGTTGCAGAAATTGTAGAAGCTGGAGAAGTTGGAGAAATTGAAGAATTGAAGTTCTCATCTGTATGTGTATTTCTATATGCACTATTGCCATTCTTTTAATGTATGTGCAGTATAAATGTACATGGAAAATATTTCTACTAAATTTTGCATGATATATTTGCAGGGGATACTGTAGGCATGTTTCCAGATGCCCTTGAATTCTGTATACTACTGTGCACTGTCACCTTAGCCAATGATTGATTAGTTACTGCTGGAGTAGAAAAACCCAGCTCCCTTGACTGAGATGGGAACAATTCTGAGGCACAATTTATAAAGCTCCCCTGTGGGATACACCTTTAATGACCCCACCTGGGAGTTCTCCGATATGGTACCCTCCTTAGCTTCTTTTTCTTCCTTGCCCAGCATCCCACAGTTCCTTGACACTCTTTCCTGGGAGCACTAAATAATCTCTTGTACATGAATCCTCTTCTTAGACCCTAATTTTGGGGAACTCAACCTAAGGCACTGTAATCTAAAAAACAAACGGGAACTAGTATAAAGCTTACTGAAAACACTTTGTCATTTTCTTCCAAGAGAACAAGCCATGGATATAACAATAGCAACTAGACCACTGGAGAAATACATGAATAGCCACAGATTCAATAAAGAACTCTTAAATGTACCTTTCCAAAATATTTTTACATCAAACTTAAGAAGAAATTTAATATTATGTTATTTACCCTTTCATAACAGTAATAGCTGCCATTTGTTGAATTATTAGCTATGATTGTCATTGTTCTTGTGTTTTTGCATCTTATGCCATTTAGTCTTCACAACAACCCTATGATGGAGGAATTTTCTTTATTTTTCACACGAGTGGGGTGTAGCTCTGAGATCATACAGTTTAGCAAGTAGCTGAACCAGGATTTAAACCCAGGTATAATCTGGCATTAAAACTTATAATCTTTCTACTTTATCTCTGTGTTGTTCTTCTGTAAGAACATCCTGAAATACAGTAGGTGCCTATGTTCATTGACTTACTGTTGATTTTCCTCTGTCATTGACGGGAAACTATGAGGCAGTATTTATCCAATGACTTTCATCAAAGAACTTACCCTTTGCAAATACAGCCATAGTATTTCAATTACTTCAAAGGGTTAAGATAAGTTTTCTCAAATCTTGTATTTTAAGGACCCCAATATTTGTCTGGTTTTGGTTATGTCATGAAGATGCCCATTAACGAAGTCATCAACAACTCGCTCGACCAGCTAGTGCAGAAAAAACAGCAATATACCATTAAAGCACCAAGCCTAGAAAGGGATATTGTACTCAATACCCTATGGTTCACATATAACTACTTAGATTGTTTAGATAATAACCCTGGCCAACTATTTTTCTGTGGTGGTCATTTCTGGCTTCTGAAGACTGGTCAACTTATTACATTCCTATTACCAAATGCTATCAGGAAGCACATTCAGTTGTAATCTATCGTTTATCTGTAACAACTGTGAGAAAAATCAACAACATCCAAGCAAGGGTGGCACAAGAAGCTAGAGCCATTTTGCTCTTTGTGGTCAGACACAACAACATGTAATTCATCTCAGTCTTTGACACTGAAAGCAGTATAACTCAAATGGATGGCATTGTGCGTGGCTGGCCTTACAAAATAAAAATACCGGATATCTTCACATCCTGTAAGCACTTCCTTTAACCCTATGGAAGCAAATGCTTTTCATCCATGGAATAGTTCTACACTTAATGCATACATTGAGTGTTTTCTGTGTGTTTTACCTTAGTAACTATTTGGGTGATAAGACACAACTTGAGAATGAATGCTAATGAAGTTGAATGAAGGAAAGATTTGTTGAAGACAAGAAAGCTGAATGTTTCATCTGTATCTGTTGATTACTTTGGGAGCATCAGAGGTTATTAATTTCCAACTATTTCTATAAACATGAAAAGGAATTGGATGCCATTATGTGTTGAATTTTGTCCCCCAAAAATATGTTGAGGCCTAACCCCAAAAACTTACCAATGTGGCCTTATTTGGAAATAGGGTCTTTGCAGATGATCAAGGTAAGATACGATCATTAAAGCAGGCCCTAATCCAATATGATTATGCCCTTCTAAAGAGGAGAAATTTGCACACAGAGACAGACTGTACATGGCAGAATGCCATGAGAAGATGAAGGTAGAGACCTGGGTGATGCATCTGTAAGCCAAAGAACACCAAATAAGGAACACTAAATACTGACAGCAAACCCCCAGAAGTTAGGAAAGAGATATTGAACAGATTCTCCCACAGAGATCTCCAAAGGAAACAACCCTGCTGAAACTTTGATCTCAGACTTGTAGCCTCCAGAACTGTGAAACAATAAATTTCTGTTGTTAAGGCACCCAGATCTTGGTATTTTCTTATGCCTCCCCTGGGAAACTGATATAGATGTAAAACATAAAATTTAATTATTCTAATGCCTATGTACTCATCAGGATCTTGTCAATTGAAAGTGGCAGAAAACTAAGAAGCTTGACTTTTCCAGGGTTCTAAGTTAGTATTCTCTCCATTCTTTAGGCTGCTTCCTTCTGTATTGGCTCCATTCTCAGAAAGGTGTTTCACTGCACATGGCCAGATGACTGCCAGCACTTCCTGCTAGACATTCTGTCTTTTCAGCAATACCAACTTTTCCTCCCTAATTTTAACCAAAGTTCCAAGACTATGTCTCACTGACTTGTCTCCATTACTATGTGGTGTTTGGGAGACGACTAATCCAAGACTCTACATCCAGGGGTAAAATCAACATGGCCTGAACCACGTGGACTGAAAGAAGGAAAGACACGAATAGTTGCCAGGATAAAAATCAGTGTGTTACTTTCCAGAACCGGGAGGAATTGGGAATGGGTAGGAAAAAAGCAAAACTGAGCAATTGTCCATTACCTTATAACTCACCACTCCACTAGTTTAATATGAAACCACAGGAAATTCTTCTCTATTAAAAAGATAATGTGTCTGGGTCCAAATTTATTAATTACGTTAATTTCCATTTCTTCTATCTCTACTCACATTATCTCACTACTGGACTCTCTTAATTGGTATTGCAGCTACATACTCTTCTCCAGATTAAGTTGTAGAAGGTAAATATTGTCAAGCCTGAAAGCCTGGCATTCTCATTAATACTGTTTAGTAGGTCTTCAGTCCAGCATGTAAGACCCTACTCACCATCTCAACTTCATTTTCTAACAATACTATATGCAAATCATCCATAGTGTAGTCAAGATGTCCTCATAGTTATGACACACACTGTGCAAATCTCTAACTTTCACCACTTTGATTGTCAAAACTATCTTTTCCTTTCTTTATTTTTCCAGACTTATTCTCACTTCAAGGCCCAGTGTACTTCCCAGCCTTCCCATAAGACTCCTCCTGAATGCCACTGGAATGGGTAATGGTCCTCTGAAATTCTAAGCCACTTATTGCCTTTACACTATTTGATCCTCAACCTATCCAACTATGTATCATTAAGTATGCCTTTATGTGTATATCTTATCTCTTCTAGTTTCAAAATTATCTCATTGCAGACTTATTATATAAACAGTTATTACCCCCAAAAAAAATAGTTGGCAATAATGATCTCAACAATGGTTATCCATTTTTCAAGATAATTGTCTGAAATTTAAAGATACTTATAAGAAAGTGGTAATCTTTTTGTACCATGCTTATGAGATATATATGTCAGCATGATTATCTCAATGTATTAGAAGAGAATAGATTGAGGTAAATTAAATGGCTTCCTTAAAATTACCCCAATTGTTCAATGTAAGATGGTCATTCAAGAGATAGAGCCTAAATACAAACCCAGTTTTTCTAACTTCAAGCTCAGTACTTATTCATTCACCATTTACAATACATTATTGAGTGTTTAATATGAAGGATGCAAGGATGAAAATAGAGTCAATACCCTCAAGAAGCTCAAGATGTTATGTAAGTCACAAATACATAAGTAAATATCATAAATATGCTTCCAGTATACCACTCAATTTCTCTGACATATAAAGAGTTTTTATTAATCACAGTATGGATTAAATAATACACAGGGAAGTACTACGTATTTTGTCTTCCTGTATTACATAACCCTTAGTGCACACTCAAATTGAGTGAACATGGAACTACTGGAGAGAACAAAAGGTTTGGGTAATTCCCAGACAAAGACTTAACAGGCCTGCCTAGAATACTGAGATGCAATTCATTTAATCCATGAGGTGAGATGGATAGTGCTAGGAAAAATGTAAATTTGAAGAATTAACTTTTAAAACATTTAATTCAATACTTCTTAACACTTACACTAGAGACCTTAGTATATACATAGAAAGAGAGAATGCACCTTCTACTTCCAGCCAAAATTTTCTACCCTTGTAAGAGCTTAGGCGTAGCTTATCAACCTGAAAGAGCAATTATTTTTCTTGTACAAGTATGGTGTGTTATATAAGCAGGAAGTGCTTAATTGTTGTCATATTTTCCTACCTGCTTGCTGTACTGTACTCTGCTGAAAAGCAGAGAAAGTGTTCAAAAATAACTTATGTTTAAAGACTGCTTCCTATAACCAAATTTAATTCTTTTCTTGGCTCTTAGTGTATTTTTCAGTCTACATTGATATAAAGACTTCATCTCCTAGGCACTGAAAAAATCAGTATATGAATGTTCGAATAGCAGTTAAAGTACTGCAGTTTTGTTGCTGACAATAGCACCAGTGTATTCCAGTGAACTATGTCTCATTCTCTGCAAATGAATGAACAGTATATAATTTAAAAAATTTTTCTCATTTATTAACTAGTCGGGGGAAACGCTGTACCACTTGTGCACATACCATCCTCTTCCATTAGTGAAAATTAAATGAAGGTTATACCCAGGGTTTGTAAGCGAGGATTGACAAAGCAGCTGGGAGAGATGAGGGAGTGTGTGCAATCGAGACTGAGAGACATTAGCTGATCAAATATTGGTTTCCTTCCCTTTGCATCATTCCCACCTTTGTTACTATTCTTTCAAGATGGTAACTAAGTTCTCACCAAACTCACTGAACTCACCTTATGCCTTTTTTCTTCCACTTTATCTACTATATGCTTATGAGAAAATCCACAAATCTAGCAAAATATCTTATAATATATACATGATTATACTTGGGTATGTGATGATCAAGATGGTGTTGTGTGTCTGGCTTTTTTCAGGACTCTTTCTCCTCTCTTTTAGCTCATCGTTTGAAAATATTACTTAAGCATTACTTTTAAAATATATATTTTTATTTTATACTTTTATATTGTGCTTTTCCGTAGTTTTGGGAGAAAGGAATTTAAAAAAAAAAAACAGCTAGCGCCACCAAAAAGGATAAAGATGGAGAAAGCCATAATCCTTCTCCTAATGGATATGCTGTAATCAACAGAAATGTTATGTGGAGCTAGTGTTTCTATTTCTTTACATTTATAGAAAGGTTCAAGACAACTGCTTTTTCATTATCAATTTTAAGTTGCAAACAAACAGATTACAAACTGTGTGGAGACCATTACCGTCTGGGAGAATTCACGTTTCTCATGTAGGGGTGAAATAAGAACTACATCCTGAGGTTTTTTGGAAAGAAGCCACTTGTCTTTCCCAGGGGTCTGGTGGGGTTTCCTGAGCTTTTTACTGGCAACACTCAAGTGTTGTTTATGGGACCATGCCAAGACGCCATGGGATTGAGATACTCTCATTTAGCTGGCAGGCGGGTCTGGCTCTCTCCTTGGTGCTGGCTGCTTCCAAGGAGCTTGCTTCTCTGGGCTTTGTTTTTAGCAAGACACAGAGAAAAGGGGTTATCCTGCAAAGTCCTTAATGGATTTACATCCCCAAATGAGCACTTGGCTTTGTTATCCCAAATTGACTCACCTCCCTATGAAGTTTTTCTAAATTGCCACTGCCTTATAACACCTACATTTTATTTTTTCCTTGGCACTTAGCAGGTTTTGTATGGCTTTGAAATTCATATTGTGGGGGGGCGGAGCAAGATGGCCGAATAGGAACAGCTCCAGTCTCCAACTCCCAGCGCCAGCGACACAGAAGACCGGTGATTTCTGCATTTTCAACTGAGGTACTGGGTTCATCTCACCGGGGAGTGCCGGACGATCAGTGCTGGTCAGCTGCTGCAGCCCGACCAGCCAGAGCTGAAGCAGGGCGAGGCATCGCCTCAGCTGGGAAGCGCAAGGGGAAAGGGAATCCCTTTTCCTAGCCAGGGGAACTGAGACACACAACACCTGGAAAATCGGGTAACTCCCACCCCAATACTGCCCTTTAAGGAAACGGGCACACCAGGAGATTATATCCCACACCTGGCCGGGAGGGTCCCACGCCCACGGAGCCTCCCTCATTGCTAGCACAGCAGTCTGTGATCTACCGGCAAGGCAGCAGCGAGGCTGGGGGAGGGGCGCCCGCCATGCTGAGGCTTAAGTAGGTAAACAAATCCGCTGGGAAGCTCGAACTGGGTGGAGCTCACAGCAGCTCAAGGAAACCTGCCTGTCTCGGTAGACTCCACCTCTGGGGACAGGGCACAGCTAAACAACAACAACAACAACAACAACAAAAAAGCAGCAGAAACCTCTGCAGACGCAAACGACTCTGTCTGACAGCTTTGAAGAGAGCAGTGGATCTCCCAACACGGAGGTTGAGATCTGAGAAGGGACAGACTCCCTGCTCAAGTGGGTCCCTGACCCCTGAGTAGCCTAACTGGGAGACATCCCCCACTAGGGGCAGTCTGACACCCCACACCTCACAGGGTGGAGTACACCCCTGAGAGGAAGCTTCCAAAGCAAGAATCAGACAGGTATACTCGCTGTTCAGAAATATTCTATCTTCTGCAGCCTCTGCTGCTGATACCCAGGCAAACAGGGACTGGAGTGGACCTCAAGCAATCTCCAACAGACCTACAGCTGAGGGTCCTGACTGTTAGAAGGAAAACTATCAAACAGGAAGGACACCTACACCAAAACCCCATCAGTACATCACCATCATCAAAGACCAGAGGCAGATAAAACCACAAAGATGGGGAAAAAGCAGGGCAGAAAAGATGGAAATTCAAAAAATAAGAGTGCACCTCCCCCGGCAACGGAGCGCAGCTCATCGCCAGCAATGGATCAAAGCTGGATGGAGAATGACTTTGACGAGATGAGAGAAGAAGGCTTCAGTCCATCAAACGTCTCAGAGCTAAAGGAGGAATTACGTACCCAGCGCAAAGAAACTAAAAATCTTGAAAAAAAAGTGGAAGAATTGATGGCTAGAGTAATTAATGCAGAGAAGGTCATAAACGAAATGAAAGAAATGAAAACCATGACACGAGAAATACGTGACAAATGCACAAGCTTCAGTAACCGACTCGATCAACTGGAAGAAAGAGTATCAGCGATTGAGGATCAAATGAATGAAATGAAGCGAGAAGAGAAACCAAAAGAACAAAGAAGAAAAAGAAATGAACAAAGCCTGCAAGAAGTATGGGATTATGTAAAAAGACCAAATCTACGTCTGATTGGGGAGCCTGAAAGTGAGGGGGAAAATGGAACCAAGTTGGAAAACACTCTTCAGGATATCATCCAGGAGAACTTCCCCAACCTAGTAGGGCAGGCCAACATTCAAATCCAGGAAATACAGAGAACGCCACAAAGATACTCCTCGAGAAGTGCAACTCCAAGACACATAATTGCCAGATTCACCAAAGTTGAAATGAAGGAAAAAATCTTAAGGGCAGCCAGAGAGAAAGGTCAGGTTACCCACAAAGGGAAGCCCATCAGACTAACAGCAGATCTCTCGGCAGAAACTCTACAAGCCAGAAGAGAGTGGGGGCCAATATTCAACATTCTTAAAGAAAAGAATTTTCAACCCAGAATTTCATATCCAGCCAAACTAAGTTTCATAAGTGAAGGAGAAATAAAATCCATTTACAGATAAGCAAATGCTTAGAGATTTTGTCACCACTAGGCCTGCCTTACAAGAGACCCTGAAGGAAGCACTCAACATGGAAAGGAACAACCGGTACCAGCCATTGCAAAAACATGCCAAAATGTAAAGACCATTGAGGCTAGGAAGAAACTGCATCAACTAACGAGCAAAATAACCAGTTAATATCATAATGGCAGGATCAAGTTCACACATAACAATCTTAACCTTAAATGTAAATGGACTAAATGCTCCAATTAAAAGACACAGACTGGCAAACTGGATAAAGAGTCAAGACCCATCAGTCTGCTGTATTCAGGAGACCCATCTCACACGCAGAGACATATATAGGCTCAAAATAAAGGGATGGAGGAAGATTTACCAAGCAAATGGAGAACAAAAATAGCAGGGGTTGCAATACTAGTCTCTGATAAAACAGACTTTAAACCATCAAAGATCAAAAGAGACAAAGAAGGCCATTACATAATGGTAAAGGGATCAATTCAACAGGAAGAGCTAACTATCCTAAATATATATGCACCCAATACAGGAGCACCCAGATTCATAAAGCAAGTCCTTAGAGACTTACAAAGAGACTTAGACTCCCATACAATAATAATGGGAGACTTCAACACTCCACTGTCAACATTAGACAGATCAACGAGACAGAAAGTTAACAAGGATATCCAGGAATTGAACTCATCTCTGCAGCAAGCAGACCTAATAGACATCTATAGAACTCTCCACCCCAAATGAACAGAATATACATTCTTCTCAGCACCACATCATACTTACTCCAAAATTGACCACGTAATTGGAAGTAAAGCACTCCTCAGCAAATGTACAAGAACAGAAATTATAACAAACTGTCTCTCAGACCACAGTGCAATCAAACTAGAACTCAGGACTAAGAAACTCAATCAAAACCGCTCAACTACATGGAAACTGAACAACCTGCTCCTGAATGACTACTGGGTACATAACGACATGAAGGCAGAAATAAAGATGTTCTTTGAAACCAATGAGAACAAAGATACATCATACCAGAATCTCTGGGACACATTTAAAGCAGTGTGTAGAGGGAAATTTATAGCACTAAATGCCCACAAGAGAAAGCAGGAAAGATCTAAAATTGACACTCTAACATCGCAATTAAAAGAACTAGAGAAGCAAGAGCAAACATATTCAAAAGCTAGCAGAAGGCAAGAAATAACTAAGATCAGAGCAGAACTGAAGGAGATAGAGACACAAAAAACCCTCCAAAAAATCAATGAATCCAGGAGTTGGTTTTTTGAGAAGATCAACGAAATTGACAGACCACTAGCAAGACTAATAAAGAAGAAAAGAGAGAAGAATCAAATCGACGCAATTAAAAATGATAAAGGGGATATCACCACTGACCCCACAGAAATACAAACTACCATCAGAGAATACTATAAACACCTCTACGCAAATAAACTGGAAAATCTAGAAGAAATGGATAATTTCCTGGATACTTACACTCTTCCAAGACTAAACCAGGAAGAAGTTGAATCCCTGAATAGACCAATAGCAGGCTCTGAAATTGAGGCAATAATTAATAGCCTACCAACCAAAAAAAGTCCAGGACCAGATGGACTCACAGCTGAATTCTACCAGAGGTACAAGGAGGAGTTGGTACCATTCCTTCTGAAACTATTCCAATCAATAGAAAAAGAGGGAATCCTCCCTAACTCATTTTATGAGGCCAACATCATCCTGATACCAAAGCCTGGCAGAGACACAACAAAAAAAGAGAATTTTAGACCAATATCCCTGATGAACATCGATGCAAAAATCCTCAATAAAATACTGGCAAACCGGATTCAGCAACACATCAAAAAGCTTATCCACCATGATCAAGTGGGCTTCATCCCTGGGATGCAAGGCTGGTTCAACATTCGCAAATCAATAAACATAATCCAGCATATAAACAGAACCAAAGACAAGAACCACATGATTATCTCAATAGATGCAGAAAAGGCTTTTGACAAAATTCAACAGCCCTTCATGCTAAAAACGCTCCATAAATTCGGTATTGATGGAACGTACCTCAAAATAATAAGAGCTATTTATGACAAACCCACAGCCAATATCATACTGAATGGGCAAAAACTGGAAAAATTCCCTTTGAAAACTGGCACAAGACAGGGATGCCCTCTCTCACCACTCCTATTCAACATAGTGTTGGAAGTTCTGGCTAGGGCAATGAGGCAAGAGAAAGAAATCAAGGGTATTCAGTTAGGAAAAGAAGAAGTCAAATTGTCCCTGTTTGCAGATGACATGATTGCATATTTAGAAAACCCCATTGTCTCAGCCCAAAATCTCCTTAAGCTAATAAGCAACTTCAGCAAAGTCTCAGGATACAAAATTAATGTGCAAAAATCACAAGCATTCTTATACACCAGTAACAGACAAACACAGAGCCAAATCAGGAATGAACTTCCATTCACAATTGCTTCAAAGAGAATAAAATACCTAGGAATCCAACTTACAAGGGATGTAAAGGACCTCTTCAAGGAGAACTACAAACCACTGCTCAGTGAAATCAAAGAGGACACAAACAAATGGAAGAACATACCATGCTCATGGATAGGAAGAATCAATATCGTGAAAATGGCCATACTGCCCAAGGTAATTTATAGATTCAATGCCATCCCCATCAAGCTACCAATGAGTTTCTTCACAGAATTGGAAAAAACTGCTTTAAAGTTCATATGGAACCAAAAAAGAGCGCGCGTCTCCAAGACAATCCTAAGTCAAAAGAACAAAGCTGGAGGCATCACACTACCTGACTTCAAACTATACTACAAGGCTACAGTAACCAAAACAGCATGGTACTGGTACCAAAATAGAGATATAGACCAATGGAACAGAACAGAGTCCTCAGAAATAATACCATACATCTACAGCCATCTGATCTTTGACAAACCTGAGAGAAACAAGAAATGGGGAAAGGATTCCCTATTTAATCAATGGTGCTGGGAAAATTGGCTAGCCATAAGTAGAAAGCTGAAACTGGATCCTTTCCTTACTCCTTATACGAAAATTAATTCAAGATGGATTAGAGACTTAAATGTTAGACCTAATTCCATAAAAATCCTAGAGGAAAACCTAGGTAGTACCATTCAGGACATAGGCATGGGCAAAGACTTCATGTCTAAAACACCAAAAGCAACGGCAGCAAAAGCCAAAATTGACAAATGGGATCTCAGTAAACTAAAGAGCTTCTGCACAGCAAAAGAAACTACCATCAGAGTGAACAGGCAACCTACAGAATGGGAGAAAATTTTTGCAATCTACTCATCTGACAAAGGGCTAATATCCAGAACCTACAAAGAACTCAAACAAATTTACAAGAAAAAAACAAACAAGCCCATCAAAAAGTGGGCAAAGGATATGAACAGACATTTCTCAAAAGAAGACATTCATACAGCCAACAGACACATGAAAAAATGCTCATCATCACTGGCCATCAGAGAAATGCAAATCAAAACCACAATGAGATACCATCTCACACCAGTTAGAATGGCGATCATTAAAAAGTCAGGAAACAACAGGTGCTGGAGAGGATGTGGAGAAATAGAAACACTTTTACACTGTTGGTGGGATTGTAAACTAGTTCAACCATTATGGAATACAGTATGGAGATTCCTCAAGGATCTAGTACTAGATGTACCATATGACCCAGCCATCCCATTACTGGGTATATACCCAAAATATTATAAATTATGCTGCTATAAAGACACATGCACACGTATGTTTATTGCGGCACTATTCACAATAGCAAAGACTTGGAACCAACCCAAATGTCCATCAGTGACAGATTGGATTAAGAAAATGTGGCACATATACACCATGGAATACTATGGAGCCATAAAAAAGGATGAGTTTGTGTCCTTTGTAGGGACACGGATGCAGCTGGAAACCATCATTCTTAGCAAACTATCCCAAGAACAGAAAACCAAACACCGCATGTTCTCACTCATAGGTGGGAACTGAACAATGAGATCACTTGGACTCAGGAAGGGGAACATCACACACCGGGGCCTATCATGGGGAGGGGGGAGGGGGGAGGGATTGCATTGGGAGTTATACCTGATGTAAATGACGAGTTGATGGGTGCTGACGAGTTGATGGGTGCAGCACAGCAACATGGCACAAGTATACATATGTAACAAACCTGCACGTTATGCACATGTACCCTAGAACTTAAAGTATAATAATAATAATAAAAAAAAAAGAAATTCATATTGTGATTTGGTTTCTACTGAGCCTATAAGCCACTTTAGAGCAAGCACCTGAAAATTCTCTTATCCCAACAGTGCCTAAGTTGTAATAAGTTCTTGAAAATATTGTTTGATGATAGGAGTGTTTTCCTGCCTTCTTCCCTGCAAGTGATGCATAGAGTTTTTAAATTATAAGATCCTGTCATATCTAGACAATGTTTAAGATAATAGATTTACATATGTGGCCCACAGTTGGCAAGTATATTATTTTTATATTTCTCTTCCTTTTCCAATAATTACACAAAACCCCCTGTTGTTCTCTGCCTCTCTCTGTCTCCTCTCTCTGTCTCTTTCTCTCTCTCTCACACACACACACATACACACACAAATGGATACAAGATCATAGTTTCACTCCCAAACACACTCCCGCCTTTCAATGGGATCCTAACATTAGAGGTCAAGAGCATAGAATCTGAAGCTAAACTGCCTCAGATCCTATACTAGCTCCCGTAATTAATACCTACATGACAGTGAAAAATGTCACGTGAGTACGCGAGGCCGAGCACGGTGGGTCATGCCTGTAATCCCAGCACTTTGAGAGGCTGAGGTGGGTGGATCACCTGAGGTCAGGAGTTCGAGACCAGCCTGGCCAACATGATGACGCTCTATCTCTACTAAAGATACAAAAATTAGCAGGGCATGGTGGCGGGCACCTGTAATCCCAGCTCCTTGGTTGGCAGGAGTATTGCTTGAACCCGGAGGAGGAGGTTGCAGTGAGCAGAGATCACACCATTGCACTCCAGCCTGGACGACAAGAGTGAAACTCCATCTAAAAAACAGAAAAGAAAAGGAAAATGTCATGTCATGTGTATCTCTGTGCCTCAGTTTTTGATTGAGAAAATGAGGATAAAAATAGAAAGTAACCTCATATTTTGAGTTAATCACATAAAGCCTTTAAAAGAATGTCTGGCTCATAATTAGTATATTAATATTTTTCATTGTTACTACTTTGGGGAATGGTTTAGCAAAAGTGTTAGTCGTCTCAGCAGTCATCAGTTCAGACTTACAAAACATGCAATCTCAACTCATGAGGGAAGTGGCAGTGGTAGCAGAAGCAAGAACCTAACTAGAAAAGCTAGATCCTCTTCTTAATTGAGGGAGTCCAAATCTCCAACCTTTACTTCTTTAATGGAAAAGATGTTGGCCAATAAAAAGCAACTAATTTAACTAAATAAGTGTCTTTGGGCTGCGAAGAGCTTTATAAATCCTTACGTTTTTGATGTATAACTTGCACAACCTAAATTTTATGTAACTTTGCACAATAACTCCTGAAATTTTATGTTTGGAAAATCTAAGGAGAGGATCTGATGTTCGATACATAAGAATAGAAATGAGTCACAGCAGGATAATGTTAAAAGAAAAGACAATTATTAGGTACAATAGCTTGGTTCTAAAATGATGTTTTCTGTAGCTTCATATTCGTACTATTTCTAGGTTACTCTCATAAAAGGCCTGCCAGTGAATAAAATAGGTCATCTATTGCTCCATATTTAAAATGATTTCAGAAGTGCATAAAGTGATGGCTAAAAGTGGAGTTCCAGACTTGAAGATCACAGCCAATTTTGTTTGTTTGTTTGTTTTGCTTTGTCACCCAGGCTGGCATGCAGTGGTGCAATCATAGCTCACTGCAATCTCAAACTCCTGGGCTCAGAAGATCCTCCTGCCTCAGCCTCCCAGGTAGCTCGGACTACAGGTGCACGCCACCATGGCTGGCTAAATTTTTTTTTTATTTTAGTAGAGACAGGGTCTCCCTATGTTGCCCAGGCTGGTCTTGAACTCTGGTCTCAAGTGATCCTCCTGTCTCAGCCTCCCAAAGACCTGGGATTGCAGGTGTGAGCAACTGCAACTGGTCCAAAAGAGACTTTAGGGCTTAGCTTCAATGAAGCCAAGTGTTTGGCAGTGGTAACTCTGTCTTACTTGAAGGATCCCCAAAATATGTCTATTAATGGGGAATTTTTTTTTTTTACCTGAAACTGTGGAATAAGCCCTAAAGCATGGCTTCCAAGGTTATCTAATAACTGACACCTCTTATAAGTTGGTGAACCTGGTCTAGAGCATGCTCCACCATTTGTCCTGGCACGGATGTATACTGGACTACTTCAATTTTACATAAATAAGGGTAAACCTGGAAGTAGAAAGTTATGTTTACAATAAACTTTGCCTAGAAATCATTCCAGCTACTTATGCTACATTTTTTAAAAATCCCAAAACTTTGTGGCTTAAAGCAACATTAATCACTTATTTTGCTCATGAGTCTGCAATTAGGGCAGGACTTGGTAAGGTGGCTTATCTCTACGAGCACCAGCCGAAATGGCTTGATTGGGACTTAAGGATCCATTTCCAAAATGCACATGGTTGGCAAGTTGCAGTTGGCGGTTAGCTGGGAATTCAGCCAGGGCTGCAGACTGAGGGTTTTCCTCATAGCATTGAAAGCCGAGCTTCAAGAAGAAAGGTTTAAGCAGCTTGGTCAGAGGGTATACGGCTTCTTATGAGCTTGCCCTATTATATTGCATTAGTAACTAGGAAAGTCATTAAGACCAGCTCACATTCAAAGGGAGGGGAGTTAGGCTCTATCTTTACTATCCTGCAGAAGTTATCATGCCGAAATCTCTATGTATAAGTGAGGCTATTTATGATCTCTCTCTTATATACAGTAATGCATCCTTTATTGACAGGGATACACTCTGAGAAATGGACTATTAGGCAACTTTGTCATTGGGCAAATATCATAGAGTGTATTTACACAAAACTAGATGGTATAGCCTAGTATACTTCTAGGCTATATGATATAGCCTGTTGTTTATAGACTGCAAACCTGTTCAGCATGTTTCTCTACTGAATTTTGTAGGCAATTGTAACACAATGGTATTTGTGTATCTAAACATAGCTACACAAAGCAAAGCAAAGGTACAATAAAAATATGGTTAAAAAGGATTACAAATGATACACCTGTATAGGGCAGCTCCATTATCATTTTATTGGACCACTGTCATGTATTTGGTCTATCACTGGTCAAAATGTTGCTATGCTATATATGACTGTATCTTAATTGTGATTTTCTTATGTTTCTTTTAGGCAAGTGAATCTTGTTTGATATACCAAAGAGGTTCATTTTTCTGGTTCTTTTTCTGGTCAGTCTTTTTTTTTCTATTGACATTTAGTGATAACATCATCTGCATATTTTCACATATGTAAGAAATTGAAATGGCCCCTGAAGAAACTGGATCTCTTAATTTGTTTCTTGCACTTTAATTGTAGATTACAGTTATATTTCCTTAATGAGATTGTGAGCTCTTTGATACCAGGGACAATGCCTTGCTTCTCTTATCTCTAGCACCTATCAGAATATGTGGCACATCCGAGTGAATGCTATTATTTGAATGTAAGGAAACTAAAATGATGTTGTTAAGAAATATAGGATAAAACTCACCAGCTTCACACACACACAAAAATACCACACGTACCTGGCATCTTCAGGAAGATGAAGAGCACCTGAAAAGTTGTGCTCTACAAAGAAAGAAGAATCATCTCACTTAGCAGCCACTCCATTCTCCTCAGTATGTTGAAAATAGTATCACATTATAGGTGGTGTATGATATGAAAAGGCCAGGAATCCTGATAATCTGTTGGGTGAACAAAACCTATCAGCAGCATTTTGATGAAGGAAATGATATGCTAGCACAAGAGAGAACTGACTTGATCCGGCAGTGACTCAATTTATTTTCAAAGGAAGACTTTTTATCATGTGCATCAGAGCTTTAATCTTTTGCTTGTCACTTGATGATCTGCTCAGAAAACTTCAAATTTATGAATCAAAATGACCATAAGCTTTCTTGGGACTGTCTATTTTCCTGAAATGATCATTTAGTTCAATAAAGATGTATTTAATGCCATTTGATGTGCCAGAAACCATGTTCATGGTGCTGCCTGAAACACTGCCAATCTAATTATTCAGCTTTTTTCACTTAGTAATGTGCATTTATGTTTCTTAGATCTCTTTTCATGGCTTGATTATCTCATTTCTTTTTAGCACTGAATAATACTCCATTGTCTGCTTGTAGCAAGGTTTATTTATCCACTCAACTACTGAAAGACAACTTTGTTGCTTCCAAGTTTTTGGCAATTTTAAATAAAGCTGCTATAAATATTTGTATACAGAGTTTGGTGTAGACGTAAGTTCTCAACTCATTTGGGTAGATAACCAAAGATCACAATTGATGAATCATATGGTTAGTTCCATAAGACACTGTCAAACTTTTCCACAGTGACTATATCATTTTGCATTTCCATCAGCAGTGAAGGAGAGTTCCTGCTCCATCCTCGTTAGCATTTAATGTTGTCAAAGTTTGAAATTTGAATCATTCAAATAAGTGTGGAGTAGTGTCTCACTGTCATGTTAATATGCAATTCCCTAATGATATATGCTTTTGCACATCTTTTCATATGCTTACTTGCTATCTGGATTATCTTCTTTGTTTAGATGTCTATCAAGACCTTTGGGCCATTTTAAAAATTAGATTGTTCACTTTCTTAGTTTTGAGTTTTAAAAGTTCCTTTTTTATTTTGGCTAACAGTCTTTTATCAGATGTGTCTTTTGCAAATATTTTCTTTTAGTCCATGACTTTTCATACTTGCTTGTCTTTCCCAGGGCAGGGATTTTTAATTTTAATGAAGTCCCACTTATGAATTATTTCATTGATGAATAGTGTCTTTGGTGTTGTATCTAAACAGTCATTGTCATATTCAAGGTCACGTAGGTTTTCTCCCATGTTGTCTCCTAGGAATTTCACAGCTCTGATTTTACATTTTGGTTTATGAACTGTTTTGAGTTAATTTCTGTGAAGGGTGTGAGGTCTAGATTTATTGTTTTACATGTGGATGCCCTGTCATTTCAGTACCATTTGTTGAAAATACTATCTATTCCACTTTATTGCCTTTGTTCTTTTGTCAAAGATCAGTTGACTATATTTATGTGGGTCTATTTCTGGACTCTCTATTCTGTGCCATTGATCTACTTGTCTGTTCTTTTGCCAATATCACACTCTCTTGATTGCCGTAGTTTTATATTATTGGAGCTGTGTATTGTCAGCCCTCTGATTTTATTCTTCTTCAATATTGAGTTGGCTATTCTGGGGCAGTATTTCCACATAAATTTTAGAATCAGATTGTTGATATCTACAAAATTACTTTCCTAGATTTTGATTGAGATTATGTTGTATTTATATATCAAGTTGGGAAGAACTGGTATCTTGACAATACTGGGTCTTCCTATCTATGAACATGGAATATCTCTCCTTTTAGTTCTTTGATATTTTTAATGAACTTTTAGTTTTACTTTTACAAGCCTTATACATATTTAATTAGGTTTATATCTAAGTGTTTTATTTTGGAGATATTACTATAAATGTTAATGTGTTTTTAATTTCAAATTCTACCTATTCATTGCTGGTATATAAGAAAAAAATTGACTTTAACCTTGTATACTGAAATGTTGCTAAAATTGCTTATCAGTTCTAGGAGGGATTTTTCTTGTTGACTCTTTTGAATTTTCTATATACAATCATGTTGTCTGCAAACAAAGACAGCTTGATTTCTTCCTTTTAAATTTTTAAAAATCTTGTCTCACTGCATTATCTAGGACGTACATTATGATGTTAAAAAGCAGTGGTGGGAGAGGATATCTTTGCCGTATTCCTGCTCTTGGAGAGAAAACTTCAAATTTTTCACCATTAAGTGTGTTAGCTGTAGGTTTCTTATAAATGTTGTTTTTACAAGTGGAGGCTATGCCCCTCTACTCCTAGTTTACTGAGAATTTTTAATCATAAATGGGTACTGGTGCTTGTGACGTGTTTGTTCTGCATCTATTTATATCTTTATATGATTTTGTTTTCTATTGTCTGTTAATATGATAATTATATTAATTGATTTTTGAAATGTTCAAATAGACTTACATTTCTGCAATAAATCCCACTTGATCATGTTGTATAATTCATTTTTTTTTTACATTGTTGGATTTGATTTGCTTATAATTTGTTGAGAATTTTTGCAGCTATGTTCATGAGAGGTGTTGGTCTATAGTTTTCTTTTGTTGTGATGTAGTCGTTTGAGTTTGATATAGGGGAGTGCTGAGCTCATAGAATGAGATAGGAAGTCTTTCCTTGCTTATATCTTCTGAAAGAGATTTCAGAGAATTGGTTTAATTTCTTCCTTGAATATTTGGTAATTTTCACCAGTGAACCCATCTTGGTGCTTGCATTTTGGAAGATAGTTAACTGTTGATTAAATTCCTTTAACAAATATATTCAGGTCTATTTAGATTGTCTATTTATTCTTGTGTGAGTTTTGGCAAGTTGTGTCTTTCAAAAACTTGATCCATTTCACCTAGATTATCAAATTTGTGGGCATGGGCTTTGTTCATAATATGCCTTTATTATCCTTTTAATGTCCATAGGATCTGTATGTCTCCTCTTTCATTTCTGATATTATTAATTTGTGTCTTCTCGTTTTTTTCCTTAGTTATTCTGGCTATAAATTTGCTAATTTTATTGATCTTTTCAAAGAAGCAGCTATTAGTCTTACTGATTTTCTGTATTAATTTCCTGTTTTACATTTTATTGATTTGTGCTCTAATTTTTAAAATTATTTCTTTCTTCTGCTTACTTTGAATTTAATTTGCTCCTCTTTTTCTAGTTTTCCTAAGGTGAAAGTTTAGGTTGTTAATTTTAGAACTTTCTTTAATGTATGCATTTCATGCTATAAATTTTCCTGTAAGCACTGCTTTTCCCACATTCCACAAATACTGATAATTTGTGTTTTCATTTATTTTTACTTTCCCCTGAGATTTCTTTTATGACCCACATGTTACTTAGAAGTCTGTTGTTTAATCTTCAAGAATTTTGGAATTTTCCAACTATCTTTCTATTATCGAATTGTAATTTAACTTTACTGTGGTCTGAGAGCAGATATTGTAGGTTTTCTATTCTTTTACATTTGTTAAAGCATGTTTTATGACCCAGAAAATTGTCTGTCTTGGTAAATGTTCCCTATGAGTTTGAGAAGAATGTGTGTTCTACTGTTGTTTGATAATGTGGTCTATAGATGTCAATTATATCAGTTGGTTGTTAGTACTTTTGAGTTCAACTATGTCCTTAATGATTCCTTTGCCAGCCAGATAGGGTTTTTTGTTTGTTTGTTTTGAGACGGAGTCTCGCTCTGTTGCCCAGGCTGGAGTACAGTGGTGCAATCTCAGCTCACTGAAACCTCTGCCTCCCAGGTTCAAGCGATTCTCCCACCTCAGCCTCCCGAGTAGTTGGGACTACAGGTGTGTGCCACTACACCCGGCTAATTTTTTGTATTTTTTTTTAATAGAGTCGGGGTTTCACCGTGTCAGCCAGGATGGTCTAGATCTCCTGACCTTGTGATCTGCCCTCCTCGGCCTCCCCCAGAGAGGGGTCTTAAAGTCTCCAACTATAATAATGGATTAATCTATTTCTCCATGCAGTTCTCACATTTTTTTGTCTCATATATGTTGATGCTGTATGTTAGGCACCTACACGTTAAGGATTGTTTTATCTTCTTGAAGTATTGACCCCTTTAGCATTATATAATGGCTTTTTTATCCTTGATAACTTTCCATGAAGTTAGTTGTCTAAAGTTAATAGTTAATATAGCTATGACTTTATTTTTATTAGTATTATCATTATATATATATCCTTTTACCTTTAATCTATATGTATCTTTATATTTAAAGTGGATTTCTTATAGACAACATACAGTTGGGTCTTGTTTGTTTGGTTTTTTTTTTTTTAATCTACTCTGACAATCTCTGTCATTTAATTGGCTTATTCAGGCCTTTGTTGTTTAAAGAGATTATTGATATAGTTGGACTAATATCTACCATATTTGTTACTGTTTTCTATTTGTTGCCCTTGTTCTTTTCTCCTATATTTGTCATTTACACTTTTTCTGACTTTTGCTTTTTTTTTTTTTTTTTTTTCCCAGAGAGGGCCTCACTCTCTCGCCTAGACTGGAGTACAGTGGCATGATCACAGCTCACTGCAGTCTTGAACTCCTGGGCTCAAGTGATCCTTCCACTTCAGCCTCCCAAGTAGCTGGGACTACAGGCGTACACCACCACACCTGGCTAAGTTTTTAAATTTTTTGTAGAGACAGGTTCTCTGTTGGTTTCCCAGGCTCTTCTGTTATTTTAATTGAACATTTCATATGATTTTATTTTCTTTTTAGTGACTTCCCTATCACATTTATAACTAATACATTTCCAGTTTCAAATAACACTATACTACTTCATGAGTTGTTCAAGTAACCTATAATAATAAAATATTCTACATTTATCACTCTTATCTCTTGTATCTTTGCTGGTATTTATTTCACTTGAATATATATGTTATATATTACATACATGTTTGCATGCATAATCAAATACAGTGTTATATTTGAAGCAAACTGTTTTCTGTTAGATTAGTTAAGAAAAAAAGATAAAAGTTTTCATTTATTTTCACTTATTCATTCTTTGGTGATCTTCCTTTCTTCACATAGATACAAGTTTCTGACATATCATTTTCCTTCTCTTTGAATAAGTCTGTTTAATATTTCTTCCAAGGCAGCTCTACTGGCAAAAAATTCCCTCAATCTTTGTCTGACATAATCCTTATTTCTCTTTCACTTTTAAAGAGTAATTTTTCAGAGTACCTAACTTTAGGTTGGTAGTTTTCTCTCTCACCACGTTAAATGTTGCATTGCATTCTCTTCTTGCTTGCATGGTTTCTGCATAGTCAGATATAATTCTTATCTTTGTTTCTCTTTAGTTAAGGTATTTTTCTCCCTGACTTCTTTCAGGTTTTTTTTTTTTTTAATTTATCTTTGATTTTTCTAAAGCTTGAATATAATAAGTCTAGGTGGTTGAGGATTTTTGCTCTTTGGATTTTGTTTTGTTTTTTGTTTGTTTGTTTGATTTATCCTGCTTTGTGTTCTCTGAGTTTCCTGCATCTGTGTTTGGTGCCTGACATTAAACTGGGGAAAGTCTCAGTCATTATTCCTTCAAATATTGTTTCCGTTCCTTTCTCGTTTTCTCTCATTACATCATTTGTAGTTGTTCCACAGTTCTTGTTTCCATTCATGTTCCATTCAGCTCATATTCTGTTCTTGTTTTTTCACTTTGCCTTTCAGTTTTGGAGGTTTCTATTGTCATATCCTTTAGCTCAGAGATTCTTCCCTCAGCCATGTCCAATATACTAATGAGCCCATCAAAGGCATTCTTCATCTTGTTACATTTTTATTCTATCTCTAGCATTTTGTTTTCTTTTTGTAATTTCAACTTTTATTTTAGATACAAGGAATATGTGTATAGGCGATCCTTTCTTAGAATTTCCATCTCTCTGCTGACATTATCTATGTGTTCTTGCATGTTGTCTACTTTTTCCATTAAAGCCCTTAGCATATTTAATCATAGCTTTTCTAAAGAATATCCTGGTCCAATAATTCCTATATGACTGCCATATCTGACTCAGATTCTGATGCTTTTTCAGTTTCTTCTATGTGTTTATAATGCGTTATAATCTTTTGCCAAAGGTGGGCACGAAGTACTGGTTAAAAGGAACTGCAGCAAATGGCCTTTAGTAATTTAGTGGTAAGATGTCAGGGAAGGAGACGCAATCTATAGTCCTAAGATTCGGTCTCAGCTTTTTTGTGGAGCCTGTACCCCTTCTCAGTCTTCATCTTGCTTCAGGTGGGACATGCCTAGTGGGGGCTGGCTGGAAGTTGGATTTCCCTGCCCTATGTTAGGCTCTGATAAAATAGTTTCTCCTGAGGACAGGGCTTGTTAAGAAGAACAGGATGCTCTGATGTATTTCAAAGTGGTTTCTTTTCTACTCCCCATGCCAGAAGCACAAGGGAATTTTTCTCTGCTCTTCACTGTGAGGACCTGATAGAGCTCCTGGAAATACAACTCACAAAGTTTCTCTCTCTCTCTCTCTCTCTCTCTCTCTCTCTCTCTCACACACACACACACACAGTCTCTCTCACACACGCACACACACATACACACACACACACACACACACACACACACTCCCCTGAGTTCCCCTAGTGTTTTTATCTCTTAGATTTGTCTACACGGAGCCTCCAGGGTAATTTTTCAATTACACTTCAGGTTTTCCTACCCCAGCTTTGGTTCCTGTGGAAGATTCTACTCACGGCCTTCCGCTGTGGAAAGTTGTGATTCTCTGCAGCCACCTTTCTGTTTCTTCCATTTTAAGGGTAACAGTTCACCCTGTGTCCTCACTTCCCTGACAGATCTAAGACGAGTTGTTAATTTTTCAGTTTGTTCAGCTTTCTGCTTCTTGTTAGGACGAGGTTGTGACTCCTAAGCTCCTCACAGCCTGAACTACAAGCCAGAAGTCCTGATTCATTACATCTATAATGACAAATATCTGAATTCCAACAAAAGAACCAGGCACTTAGATACTTTGACAGCAATAGCTATTGAAATACAAGTTTTAAGTAAATTCTGGTCTTTGAATACCATCGGTTTAATAAATGTTTGAAGGATATATTGGGAAGAATTTAGGCAACCTTTTCACCTGGAGAATACATGAATATCTTACAAAGGTAGACATTCAATTAGAAGAGACAGAAAAAAAAAAATAAAAAGAAAAAAAAAGAAAATTGTGACTTCTGTACCGACTGATGCCAACACCATCATTTCTTTTATTTCATAAAGCTAATGTTTGAGTCTTTCCCCATGGTTTTCATCTCTATGAAAAAAGTACTATTGATACCTTAACTCTAACATGAAGAATATGTACATGGATGCTTGTACTTCTAACCACCGGGAACAGAATGTGTTATCTTTTAGGGAAAAGCTGTTTTATTGTTGCAGTCGTTGTGACTGGTATTGAATCCTTGGGAGCAGGCAGCATGTGGCACAGCTTGACCTTTCAGATCAGGCAGATTAAGAACATTATATTTTCCACCCAGTCAATGCAGGGCCTATGGTTAATGATTACTTAGAGCCTAAATCCCACAGCTGATTTTCTGTCATTTGGAAATGATCAGAGCCCATGTCCAGCAAAATCTGGCAGTGACATTTTTGGCAAGCTCTTTCAACAGCAGATGCTTTCAGGAAAGACAGAGGGCAAATGGGGATGTGGGGAGGAAAATCCAATATTTCATGTAAAATTTATTTTGCGTCTAGTTCAATCATGCACCTTCATTCTTTCAAAGTGATGTGTTGATACTGGTGACTTTTAGCATGGTAATAAATTACATGTCATTATTAGGATAAAATGGCATTGTTTGCTTGCTTATTCTAATTTCATAACTGCACATTCTCTTTCTATTGAAAAATAGCATTCATTGTGAGAAGAACACTAAAATAACTTCAACACTTCAAGCAACAACTTTTTCATTAACATTCATCATAATAAGTTTCATACGTCACTAAAAAGAGAAACCTGAAAGGCCTATCTCTATTAATATAGAGAAGAGAAGTGAGAGAAGTAGAATCAAGGTGAGGAGTCATATAAACAAAATAAAGTGAATTTCCTTCCAATAGCAGTGTCTGGTAAATATTCCCTCCCACTGTTCATTGTTTTTGTTCTTATTCTGGCTTCCCCCGCCCCCCCTTATCCTTCTTTAAATTCAAACTGTAAATTCTAGTATAGAGTAGACAGCACTGTATGTCTACTAGACAAAGGGCCTGGGCTGAGTTGGGGTTGACTAATGTTTCTAGCCTGCAAGATTTTCCTTATGGCTCTCATTAGGCACTACACCTTGTGCCACAAAAAGCCAAAAATAGGCCTTGGTGACTATGTTTCCCTATATGTAGAGTGTGATCCAAAAATGCAATGCATACAAGTAGATCTCTGATCAAAACTGCAAAAGAGCCAGAGTTAACTTTTGGTCCTGCTAATGCTATTTTTCTGAACTTTGCCTTTGTATTTTTCATTCAATCACACAGGGCCCTGATAGTGGCCTATTTACAGCTATACAAATCTACTATTTTCACCTAACAACACTCTTAACAAGTACTCCATTCTCCAAAACTAAATATCTGCCACTCATCCAACTCATCGACAGTCTAAATTCTGATTATTCTGAGTTCTGTTATTGTCAACAATATGTTTATTATATTCTATGATTATACTCCTATACATCAGATTATGAATGACTGATAGATAACACTTTCTTAAAGTATCCACATGTAAGAGAAGTACCTATTGATCCTTTTGTAGTTCATAAACAGGATCATTGGGTTTTCACATTTATTGTGAGATGTGCTTTCCTCCAACCTTGTTATGATGTTGATCCATCTGATGTGAACTTAGGGGAAAAAAGAAGTATCTATTGGCATAAATTATTATTGATCAATAAAATTGCTAAATTGGAAGATAAATAGTACACGTATCAAACACTTGATAATTCTTCTCTTTCGCCTGCTATATGTGATATAAGCAGCTGTATTAAAGTTGCCTAAAAATGTGAAAATAGACAGTAGAAGGCAATAGAAACTTCCATAATTGACATGCGGCTTCCCTCAGGTCCAAGGGAACTGCTTCACTTGTCATCTCCCAGTAAGTGGGAAGAGAAGGAAAATACATAGATTATTTGACTCTCGTCACACTGACCAGACATAGTAACATGGCCACACAAATTACAAAGGAGGCTGGGAAATATACTTTCTAGCTAAAAAAACATATTACTAAATGAAACTGCCACATTTTAAAAGAGTATGACCATTACATTATCAAAGAATAGGAGAGTGGTTAGTGTTAGACAAAGGCACTGGCACACTAACTGGTAAAATGAATAGAGAATTTGGTCCAGAAGACAGTACCATAAGGTGGATTTGATGTTGCTTAAACAGTAGTACCTGTGAAGCTCTGATTCATATATTGATTGCAACCTTCCATGGTTATTTCTTGAAGTAAGCCCAAGAAAGGCTTTACTTGGGTACTACCTCATGTACCACAAAAAGCAAAGATAGAAAATATGTTCCCATCAATTTTGTGGATGACACAAATGTGAGCAGGGAAGGGCCTTCACAAGATAAGAGAAGTGAAATTACAGAAAATCTGGGCAGATTAAAATCGTAAGCTGAAATTTAAATATATTAAATGGAAAGTGACTTTAAGCTCAAAAGTACTGTGCAAGTATAAAATGACTTAGCAGCTCACATACTAAGGATATAGATTCCCTTAAGAATAAATCCAATAAGCATTAGCACTGAGGCATAGCTCTCCCAAGAGCTAAATCCATTTAAATAAGGCAAGTCATCCTTCTACTAAATGTTGCATCTCACCACGTCTGTGTGGTTGTCATTGGGATAAATGCCACATTTGAAGGGGTCTGCAACAATATGGAGTACATAAATATAAGGGCAGTTATTTCATATGTGAAATGATTGAAAGAACTATAAATATTTTCCTTGAGGAAGACAAGGCTTATAAGGGACAATGAATGATAAAAATCTTCACATATTTGAAGAATTGTCAACAGAGTGTAAAGCCCTCTAGGGCCAAACTGGGACAATTGGGTTATACAGAGATAGATTTTAAACTTAGTATAGAGATGCCATTTCCAACAATTAGACTATTTTTAAAATGGTTTGTCTTTGAAAGGAGGAAAGTCTCTAATCTGTATTATTTCATGATCTCCAAGGTTTCTTCCACCTCAGAGATTCTATACAATCATTATGCATTTGTGAACAAAGTGTTTCCCTCAGCTTCTCATATGCATAAATTCACAGGCATGTATACAAACATGCATAAGAACAATCCATTAGGAATGAGATAAATAGTACTGATATGATTGCCTAGTGGGGTGTACTGTCCAACTACTCCCAGCACCAATCTTTCACCTTTGCCATGACTTTGTCTTCTCTTAGGGTTTGGTTAAAACATAACTATGGCTGTTGAAATGTATGTGTCTAGCACAACACAGAATACACAAGGCCCCTAGATAAAGGAGACTTTTCCATTTATGGGGCTTTAGGGTTTTTTTTAACCATTTAGAATGCTTAAACAGCTGACATATTTGTGTAGTATCAAGGAGTAGGTGGTATGCAGCTTTGAAAACTAAACTATCCAGTGCAAGTCACTAGGAAGCCAGAATGCATTTTTTTTCACTTCAATTTCAACATTATAGATATGATCACATGGTGCTTATTTCATCACTGGGCTGTAAAGATATAAGCACATCCTTGAAATCAGATGACTTGCGTTTAAGTCATTGTCATGGGACAATTTTAGTCCTGTGAATTTTGGTAAATCACTTTGACTCTTTTGTCCTTGATTTCTTCATTTTAAAATGAGAATAATGACTGTCTTATAGTATTATCCTAGATGTCAAATGATATAACCATGCAAAACATTTTATAAGTTATATACAAGTAAAATATTATTAATATTATTCCTGGAAATGGTTTCAAAGACTAAATTTTCTCTTATTCTAAAATTTCTTATTTATCTCTGTGGATTATCTGTATCCTCTTTTCAATTTCAGTCTGGCTTTTCTCAGCCACCTGTCATACATCTGGGCCAGTTTCTGGATTTCCACATTTGCTCCTCCATCCATTTTCATCAATTACTATTTTCTCAAATTAAAATTTGTTTATAAAAGATGAAAGATAAGTGGCTGTGAAATCGCATATAAGCAGAAGTCAAAATAAAATTACTCTTTAAATTAATAGAAAGCATTGGACAAACCCAAATAACAGAAAGTTAGCTAGAGCGCAAAAATTCAGAACGGTTTGGAGGATTCAGAAGATTATAAACTGCTTAATATTTAGAAGAGCTGGCAATCCGCCAGTAGGGAAGAAATTGTTCACCACAATGCCCTGTATATCTTTACTGTTGTCACCTCTTCATCTAATGTAGTTCCGGAAACTTTTGTGTAGGATATCAGATAATCACTTCCACCTTCTGGGGAGTATGTCTGTCCCTGGGACAGAAGCAGATGGAAATGTGGAAATCTGAGGTAAAAAGAGTTGAGCAATTACTTCTTACCAATGGCAGCAGTGACCACTGTAGTGACTAAGATGCCCATGACAAGAGGCAGTAAGAGCCCACGAAGTAGAGGTGTAAGAGGGACTAAGTTTTATCTCAGTAGGAAGTGGGAACCGTTCCTGGCACAGAGAAAGATAACAAGGAGAAAGATGCTCACTCCGTCCCACCTGAGGTTCAAGTTTAGTCGGCTGAAATGAAAGGTCCACACCACCTTGAGGATGGTGAATGACCTTGCCAGACTGCTATAAAGAAGAGGAGGTAATTGAATGAACTAATTAGCATTCTAGGCATCTTGTCTTTAAAATGAGAACTGTGATGGGTAAAATTTTGAACATAAATTGCAGGCCCAGGAGAACAGCTATTTACAAAAAAACTCTCTTTTTATATACCTGTTGGCCATTTCTATGTCTTCTTTGGAAAAATGTCTATTCAGGTTCATTGTTCATTTTTGAATTGGACTATTTGTTTTTTGGTTGGGTTGAGGGTTTCTTGTTTGTTTTTTGCTATTGAGTTGTATAAATTCCTTACATATTTTGGATACTATATACTTTTTTAGTTTTTAGTTATACTTTAGTGTAACTGAAAAAAAGTAAAATAAAAATAAAAAACTAAAAGAGACTCTATTCTTCTCTAAGGATTATTTTAGTTCTCTACGATTTAGAAAGGAAAACTGAAAACTGCTATCCACAGTTGCTTACCTTAAAGCATCATCTCACTCTTCTTGAGGTCAAGTGAAGATTTGGTGCTTAGAACTCATTACAAATATAAATTGTGTACTACAGTGGACAATCCTGTAAATCAGTATATTCTGCATCTAAGATGCAAAGAGGGCCACAGTCAAATGATCTGCCTGCCTCGGCATCCCAAAATGCAAAAAAAAAAAAAAAAAAAAAAAAAAAAAAAAAAAGCTGACCTGGTGGCACACGCCTGTAATCCCAGCTACTGGGGAGGCTGAGGCAGGAGAATTGCTTGAACCCGGGAGATGGAGGTCACAGTGAGCCGAGATCATGCTACTGCACTCCAGCCTGGGTGACGGTGTGAGACTTCATCTCAAAAACAACAACAACAACTACAGATTTTTCTGATATTAGCCTCAAAAACTATAGTTGACACATTAACAAAATTTGCCTTCCTTGAACTCAAAGGGAAATGCTGGGGTGATATTACATCTCTCATTTTTATGGACAGCACTTTATAATATTTCTCAGAACAGAAATTCAGAAACATCTTAAGCCCCTCTTTATTGACTCCTCTAGTCCAAGTTAATTATTTCAACCTCTATGTTCCTGTCTTGTCCATATGCTAATTATAGCACTTATCACACTGAATTTAATAAAAAGTAAGTAAGCATGTAGTTTGTACATTATAGATGGTTTTTCATACAGAGTGTAAGGGAATTCCATTTCACTGAATGTGATCTCCATTTAAATATCACCTTTATCATTCATTTCTTCCTTATTCAATGAATTGTGCCAAATACTGTTTGGGCTCACAGGAGATATTTGAGGAGTTAACATCAAAATGCATCTTTGCAATTCAAAAGGATACACACTGTTTCAATAAGTCAATTTTAAATTATGTGAGAATCAAAAGGATCATAAAGAGAAAGTAGTAGTAGTATGTGAGATGAATCTGATGGAAAATCAGGATTTTGCATGTAACGTGGAGGTATTATAGACACACTGGACTAAAAATACACCATTTCCCATTTACCCACTAGGCTTCGCATTTCTCAGAGCCAAAAATAATGTCTACATAGTGTGTTCATTTGCTAGGGCTACTGCAACAAGGTACTACAAATTGGGTGGCTTAAAACAATAGACATTTATTGTCTCACAGTTCTCGAGGCTAGCAGTCCAAACTGAAGGTTTTGGCCAGGCCATGTATTCTATGAAGAATCTAGAGAAAGATTTTCACTGCTTCTTCCAGCTTCCGGCAGCCAAGGCTCGCTGCAGCATAATTCCAATTTCTGTCCCCATCTTCACATGGCTGTCCTCCCTGTGGATGAGGTGATGTCTCTACATCGTCTTCTTTCTATGAGTATCTCTGTGTCTTCACGTGGCATTCTCCTCTCTCTGTGCGTCTATGTCCACATTTCCCTTTGCTTATGAGGACACCATTCCTATTGGATAAGGGCTTACCCTAATGATTTCATCTTAACTTGATTACATCTGTAAAAACTCTATTTCCAAATAAGGTCACATTCACAGATACTCACAATTAAGACTCCAACATAACTTTTTGGGGGATACAGTTTAACCCAAACATTCATAATTTTTTTTTTTTTTTTTTTTTTTTTTTGAGACGGAATCTCGCTCTGTCACCCAGGCTGGAGTGCAGTGGCCGGATCTCAGCTCACTGCAAGCTCCGCCTCCCGGGTTCACGCCATTCTCCTGCCTCAGCCTCCCGAGTAGCTGGGACTACAGGCACCTGCCACCTCGCCCGGCTAAGTTTTTGTATTTTTAGTAGAGACGGGGTTTCACTGTGTTACCCAGGATGGTCTCGATCTCCTGACCTCGTGATCCGCCCGTCTCGGCCTCCCAAAGTGCTGGGATTACAGGCTTGAGCCACCGCGCCCGGCCAAACATTCATAATTATAACCCCAATATTTATCAGAGAATATACAAAATTCTAGGCATTCAATACATGTTAGCTAAATTTTTAAATGTTCGTTTTTACATCCTACTATAATCCTTGCACTATCATTTAAAATTGTATAAATTGTTCTTGATTCAGGAAAATTGAGAAATAAATGATTACCATCATCTGAGAAATATTCAACCTACTTGAAAGTTGTTGTCATCCTTAGCCAGGTCTTTCTCCAATTAAATTATTCAAATACATTTATCTTCTACATAAATCCTGTTTTATAGTTCTTCAATCATCTTTTTTCCCACTCACTGTATCCTAAGATGGAACTTGCAATTTATCCTTTCAGAAATAAATTTTGGGTTACCTCAGACCTCTAAAATGTTTATATGCACAATATCACTTTTCCTAAACTCCTGTTTCCTTTGTAATTTATTTTCTCCATGTAGTTCTCATGAAGACAGTGAAGCCTTTATAATAACTTTGGATTTGAATTTAATATTTTTTTCATGTGGAATTGTCAAAAATATGGCCTGAAAGTTTTTCTATGAACTTGCCAACTTTTTGTCCTTTTTACTTTAAAATAAGAAAAGAGTCACATTGAAAACTGCAGAAGTTAAACTGGCATGTTTCACCTAGTACCCCCCAGGTAACTTCAGCTGTGTTTTAGTAAATGCCGTGACTCACAGTGCTCTCTCTCGGTTCAGAGCTCTTTGGTACCTATGGGTCTTATTTCACATCAGAAGCAGCTGGATTTCACACCTACATTTGTCACCCTTCTAGATCCTTCCTTCTGAGCTTATTAACACCATCCAGCAGCTACCTTGAAGATATGCTGCCAGGAAAAATAAATGTTTTCTGCAAGGAGCAAAAAGGTTTTCTATTCCCATATGTCAGCACTTCAGTTCAGGCCCATTGCCAATAACTAATAGCATTTAAACAATAGTTCATTCAGGTGAGAGTTACGAAAATGCTCCTCTTCTGAGATGATTCACCAGATATTGTTACTCAAAAGTGAGAGGAAAATTGGTTGATTTTTGCATCTAAAAACTACTGAAGCACACTGAAAATGAAGCTACAGATCAGGTTCCCAGTCCATGCGTCACACTCAACTTGCTATTTGACAATGAATTTTCACATGACTTTTCAACGTCTCCCTTTTCTCATATGTAAAATTAAGAGAATACCATATTTTTACCTATTCATTGTGAGGTTGAAGAGATATTATGTGGAAAATCACTCTACAATTAGAAGGCACTGAGCATATTTTGGGCATATTTCAGATGTTATTCATATTCCAACTTAGAAGTTTAAAGAATTAAAATCTATAACTCAAGAAAGGTGACTAAAGAGAATCATTGGTGATTAATGATTATGCACCTGATTTCTTATTCCATTGTTGCATTTTGGGAAATTAGCTATTTATGTTCTAATCAAGTGTTGACTTTCAACTTAGAATATAATATGAAAACTTCATTTTTTTCTAATAAACCTCAATTTTCTGATAAATGTTAGAGTACATTGCAGGAGGGAGACAACTATTTGCAAGTAAGTTGAGCTCAGGCTCACTGAAAGTCACATACCCAATCTCCTGTGCAGAGAGGTTAATAAACTGAGTAAGATATCCACTCCTGGGTTGAATCTTAAATCTGTTGCCATCTAGAAATAAAAACGTAACCTTGTATATAGAATCCAAACACATGTGACCCATAATAGGAGAAGTAGAGTTATGATCATAAAATAAACTATGATCATAATAAAGGAAAGAAGAGATGACTGTAACTCTGAGTCTTTGCTGAGTACCAAATCAGCAACATATTTATCTATAAAATTTAAATATAGATGTACATAAATACATAATCACTACCCCATCTTTAAGGTCAAACTTTAATGCTATCTTCAACATGAAGCCTTTACCAAGCCCTGAGTCAACAGGACTAGCATTCTTATTGAATCATAAACGTGTTCTACATATCTTATTTCTCTTACAAACTCAGAATTTGCTTCCACAAATCAATTCAATAAATATCCAAGGTCTGTATTGTGTTTATATGTGTATACCCCAGTGTGTCCGCTATAGTCCCTTGTCACAAATAAACATTTATTGAATTTTTTGGATTGAGAAGTCATAACGACAAAACAATAAATCATTGATACTGACTACAACCATCTGATATTATTTGATTGCAGAATGATAAATCTCATATATTAGATGTGAAGGTTTTTTTTTTAAGCATTTGAAAATACATTTTGAAAGAGATGTTAAAATAAGTGAACAGCCAGTGGAGTTTTTGAGTAGAGGGCTGATGTTCTCTATGCATGAATTCAGTTTCAGATAAATACACTTAATTGTCTGACGGAAAATGTCACCATAAAATATTACAACTCAGAGAGAATACAGAAGTTCAAACTATTGAGAGATCTGTGTGATGAGTACCCTTGAAAAGGTTAAGGCTCTCAAAAAGCTATTTGAAATTGTCATTAGTAATAGTATTCTGGAGGGAGAAATGTAATTGTGTGATATTTTGAGGTGATAAGTTGTCTTATCAGGGGTCTGTTAGGGCAAAGGCAGAGTTCATAAGAAAAATGCACTTCTGATTTATGTCCCTAAACTTTGCAGGATTTGTTCTGGCATTTAAACAAATATTAAACTACATGGCTATGGACAGGAGCCGTTTGCTCTTTGGTGATAACCTTGCTGCTGCTTCTACTTCTCCATGCGATATAAAGAAGGTCATTTTCTAGAATAAAACTCATTCCCCTGTGCATGCTTCATCACACAGATTGCTGACAGTTGGGGGTCTCTGCTCTCCACCATGGGACACAGAACCCTGTTTTTGACACTGTGAATTGGTTCTGGTCAATAGAAGATACAGAATACTCAGATCATGTTGTTGAGCTCAGTTAGCTAGGTTTGCTTTTTGGATGTGTGATGTATAAGGGAATGCACTTCCCAGATCCTCAATAAAATACTTGTCCCAGCTATTGAGAGTGCTCTCAGCACCCAGCCTGCATGTATTTGCCTTTCAGAAGCCGCTTAAGCTTCAGAGAACCACCTTGGTCAAGCTCACACCCTTCAGAGCAGGGATTCATATTAACTGATAGATTGAAGCAAGATTATAAAGGCCAGACCATTTCAGCCTCATTTAGGAAAATTGTGATAACTCATGTTATCTCTGGAGTTCCCTGTGGGGTTAGCAGAAGTTGTTGTTGGGGCTGTTTTGCACCTTGACTTCTCCCTTGGCCCAATGCTGTTTCTTTAGCCTGCCTTCTACAAGTATTGATTACAGGAAACTTCGTAATATACATCCTGAACATTGAACTTCATGATAAAATTGGCTTTGGAGAACCTATGTGCAATAGGGTGAAACAGACAAACTTGCAGTTTTCTTAAGTGCACAGCAAGGATTCAGAGGACATAATAATCCTGGAATGCTAGAGAGAATTCTGGGCAGTATAAATAGTTTATAGGAATGTCCTCAGCCGGACAGAGCATGGCATGGGTGAAGCTAGGAAAGGTAAGCTTGTCAAAGTGAGAGTGGCACAAAAAGAAGCAGAAGAAACAGGTGACTTTGAAGTTACAAAGACCACAACTGACAGTAGATGATCCCTGGCAGTAGGAGGGTGTGACTACCGCTAAGAATATTGAATGATAGCAAGAGAAAAGTGAATTTCATCTGGTAATCAAAGAAAAATTATTGAAGTTTAAAAAAAAAACCCATGAGAATTGTGTTTTAGGAAACTGAAGGAGTCAGTACATAAAGTGAATTTGAGAGGGAGGAAAGATGGAGAAGCCAAAGATGACATTAGAAAGTTGTTAGAACAATCTTGCCATGATGAAAGCCAAAATGTAAACTTTATATTTTTTTTTCTTTTTTTTAAAATTAATTTATTATATTTATGCTTTAAGTTGTAGGGTACATGTGCATAACGTGCAGGTTTGTTACATATGTATACTTGTGCCATGTTGCTGTGCTGCACCCATCAACTCGTCATTTACATCAGGTATAACTCCCAATGCAATCCCTCCCCCCTCCCCCCTCCCCATGATAGGCCCCTGTGTGTGATGTTCCCCTTCCTGAGTCCAAGTGATCTCATTGTTCAGTTCCCACCTATGAGTGAGAACATGCGGTGTTTGGTTTTCTGTTCTTGTGATAGTTTGCTAAGAATGATGGTTTCCAGCTGCATCCATGTCCCTACAAAGGACACAAACTCATCCTTTTTTATGGCTGCATAGTATTCCATGGTGTATATGTGCCACATTTTCTTAATCCAGTCTGTCACTGATGGACATTTGGGTTGATTCCAAGTCTTTGCTATTGTGAATAGTGCTGCAATAAACATACGTGTGCATGTGTCTTTATAGCAGCATAATTTATAATCCTTTGGGTATGTACCCAGTAATGGGATGGCTGGGTCATATGGTAGATCTAGTTCTAGATCCTTGAGGAATCGCCATACTGTTTTCCATAATGGTTGAACTAGTTTACAATCCCACCAACAGTGTAAAAGTGTTCCTATTTCTCCACATCCTCTCCAACACCTGTTGTTTCCTGACTTTTTAATGATCGCCATTCTAACTGGTGTGAGATGGTATCTCATTGTGGTTTTGATTTGCATTTCTCTGATGGCCAGTGATGATGAGCATTTTTTCATGTGTCTGTTGGCTATATGAATGTCTAGAGATATAGACCAATGGAACAGAACAGAGTCCTCAGAAATAATACCACACATCTACAGCCATCTGATCTTTGACAAACCTGAGAGAAACAAGAAATGGGGAAAGGATTCCCTATTTAATAAATTGTGCTGGGAAAATTGGCTAGCCATAAGTAGAAAGCTGAAACTGGATCCTTTCCTTACTCCTTATACGAAAATTAATTCAAGATGGATTAGAGACTTAAATGTTAGACCTAATACCATAAAAATCCTAGAGGAAAACGTAGGTAGTACCATTCAGGACATAGGCATGGGCAAAGACTTCATGTCTAAAACACCAAAAGCAACAGCAGCAAAAGCCAAAATTGACAAATGGGATCTAATTAAACTAAAGAGATTCTGCACAGCAAAAGAAACTACCATCAGAGTGAACAGGCAACCTACAGAATGGGAGAAAATTTTTGCAATCTACTCATCTGACAAAGGGCTAATATCCAGAACCTACAAAGAACTCAAACAAATTTACAAGAAAAAAACAAACAAGCCCATCAAAAAGTGGGCAAAGGATATGAACAGACATTTCTCAAAATGTAAACTTTAAAATTGCATGTATATGCGTGTATGTATGTATAGAGACAGAAACAGAGAAAATTTGAAAGAGGAAATGGCAGTAAGAATTGATTATAAGAGGTGCTATATGGGAATTAAATTTAGCAGCAATCCTTCTAAAATCTTCTCTAAATGCCAACGACCATATAATGAATATCATTTATTGAACACTGAAATAAACTCAGAATTTTACCAGGAAACTTTAGATATATTTCATTATTTTAATATCCCCTTTGACATAGCTATTTCTTTTTATAGTTTGTAAATAAAAAGACTAAATTTAGAAATGCTCGAGAACCCAGTCCAACGTTATGCAGTTAATAAATGTCAGAATTGGAATTTGAACACAGGCCTATTTAAATTAATTTTCAGTACTTTTAACCACTGTACTACCACAGATCTAAAATATAAAAAATATAAATATTTTTATTTTAAAAAGTTTCCTTTTATGAGTAAGTAATGTGAGGTAAAAACTGCAGATCATGCATGCATGATTACTTACTGTTGCCAACATATTTTTGAACTAGTCTAAGTCTAAGCCATTACATCACATGAATACAGGAGTCCAAGGGGAATACATGATCTCAAACTAAACCTGCCCGGCAAATACAAGTTACCTCTTCTTCTACTGGCATAATCTGTTAACATATCTGGGCATATTTATTCATAAATGTGTCTTTATATTTAGGATATTTAGGTAGGAGCAGAAATTCTTTGTCCTCTACTTCAGCAGTTGGATTCTTCAGAGACTCTTCACTTTGAAGTTTCATGTCACTGGAAGAAAGCACCGCATGTTCCCAAAATGCTTTGTATTATTTTCGCTGGTATCTAGTCCCCAGTGGAAAAGCAATCTTGTAGCAGCTCAAGGGTGAAAATGGACAATACATTTGCAATCTGGAACCTGGAACTGACCTTGGGCCAGTAACAGAGCTGCATAATCATTATAATAAAGATTTGCCAAAAAGGACTTATAGAACAGTATTCATATTACATTATCATTTGTATTGTAAGTCCCCAATTATGTCTCAAAGGAGATACCAAGTCATATCTTCAAATATTACCTCATTCAGAATGACAGTGGTATTTAGACAACAGATTGATCTGTTGAATGATGAAAAGGCTACTTACATTTGTTGGGCAGCTGTGTCCCAACAAGCCTATTCAAGCCTTTATATATTCATATTAATTTTATAATCTGGCCTTAAGTTTATAAAAGGGACCTATTTACAAATTTCTTAAGCTCAGTTGATTGTGTATTTATGTATTCCATATATTTTGCTTTTATAGAAGAGGTTAATGACAAATCCAGAACCTCTTTGTAACATCTGTAAAAGGACACTATCAAAATGTAGAAGAGTTCTATAGGGTCAGCATGGATTCATAAGAAGACTTCCTGGTCACCTCCCATGGAAGTGCAGCTGCCTTGTCAGGTAATAACGTGTGTCTTAGTACACTCTCTTTGTTTTCAATCTCTTAAGCCCCAAAATCAACTTGAGGCCACAGACAGAACTACTATTCAAGGCAACATGACACACAAGTAATTCATTAATGTACTGCAGGAAATCACAAGTAGTGGAAGGGTAGTCGAAGGGTAGTCCTGCAAAGAATTATGGAACCGTGTTCACTCCTGTGACTATCACCACGATACTCTTCAGATAACACGCTTCCAATTGTTGAAAATAAAAATGTGATAGTCAATAAGTCTCAACATTCTGAAAGGTGTCATTGTGATGACAGGTCAATTGCATGGAATAATCATTTCAAGTAGAAAATCAAGCAGGTTAGCAATAATTGCATTTTGTAATACACACATGCAGTATACCCTCACACACCCAAGAAAAATGAGATTCCCCAAGGAAGCGTTAAGCTTGTGTTTGGGTTTCTTTAGTTCATGAGATGGATATACGTTGTTTGAGAAGTCACTATCGGTGATCTTGAAGAAGCATATAAATAACTAATATATGCTCATTAGGAACTTCCGGAAATCTTTAAATTGTCCTTTGATGAACATACATGATCAGAATGTAGCTAGCACCTTATTACTCAGCTTTCAGCTTTAATATCACTCCTTCAGATATCATGCCTTCAGAAGGCCTCCCAGACTTGACCACCCAGTCTAAAGTAACTCTTTCTCTCTCTTCAACACATTACTGTGCTTTTAAAAATTGTCAATAACTCATGCCTGTAATCCTAGCATTTTGGGGGGCTGAGGTGGGTGGATCCCGAGGTCAGGAGATTGAGACCATCCTGGCTAACACGGTGAAACCCCGTCTCTACTAAAAACACACACACAAAAAGTTAGCCGGGCGTAGTCCCAGTTACTCGGGAGGCTGAGGCAGGAGAATGGCGTGAACCCGGAAGGTGGAGCTTGCAGTGAGCCGAGATTGCGCCACTGCACTCCAGCCTGGGCAACAGAGCGAAACTCCGTCTGAAAAAAAAAAAAAAATCAATAATATATCACTGCTTGACATTTTTTTTCTGTTTACTTATGTAATTATTTTCTCTCTTTTCCAGCTAGAATTTCAGCTCTGTGAAAGTACAATTCTCTTTATTTTGTTCACCATTGTACACTTAATATCTTGATTTCCATGTAACAGAGTATCTTCATATAAATGTATGGAAAAATATTTTTAAATTACATCAAGTCTGGATGATGTTTCTACTAACGTTTATTAAGGGCATATAATGTTCCCGACTCTTAGAACAAATAATTATACCATTTACTCTTCATAACCATTCTGTGAGGTGAGCATTAACATAGATTCTACAGATGACAAACCTAAGGTTCAGAACTTACTGGAGTTTGTTTTCTTTATACTCCAATGTGCCAGGTGGTACATTTCCACCCAATCTATCACATGATTACACAATTGCTTTTGTTTCTAGTGTTTGCTATATTTGGGGCTACCCATCCAAACTGTACTTTAAGCTCCTTAATGATAGGGATAGTATCTTCTATTGCTTTTGTCTTCATAGCAGTATTCATGACAGTTGTGGGCATGTAGATGTTAAGAAATAAAATGGTTTAAGTGGTTACGTAGGAAGATGGAAAATGCATCCCCATAACTGGGAGTGGAACGTGACCCTTCACACAGGTCACAGAATCTCTCCTCATATCCTCCAGGGAATGGATCTCTAAGAACTGAGGATCAACTCACATATCTAATCTGACTTAAAGCTAATAGGACATCATGAAATTCTCTATTCATTGATATTCCTTGAAGGGAGAAAAGTATGTATGGTTGCACTGTATCCCTACCTCTACATTTGTATAGAATTCACTAATTGTTCATATTCCATGCCTGTCCTTGTTCCTGCTCCCACTGATCTCAAAATCTGAAATAAACATGCAGCTTCTCTCAAAAAGACTAGTGCAGGGGCTCTCCTGGAAGCAACACTTTGGTTATGTTTCTTAGGGTTTTTTGTTTGTTTTGAGAGAGTCCCACTCTGTCACCCAGGCTGGAGTGCAGTGGCACAAACACAGCTCACTGCAGCCTTGACCTCCCAGGCTCAAGCGGTTCGCCTGCCTCCACCTTCCCAGTAGCTAGGACTATAGATGCATGCTACCATGGCTGGCTAATTTTCCTTATTTTTTGTTGAGATGGAATCTTGCCATGTTGCCCAGGATGGTTTCAAACACTTGGGCTCAAGTGATCCTCATGCCTTGACTACACAAAGTGCTGGAATTACAGACATGAGCCACCATGTCCAGCCTTAACCAAGGCTTACAAATACAGAAGCCTTGTTCTTGGTCAGTAGCATGAAAAATATTACTAATTTTAAACCTGTGTTGATGATTCTGGCTTCTTTCCAGGAAACAAGACAGAGAACAATGAAGTCTCCACTTCTTTCTAAATCTAAGACAGTGTAGCACACAAGGCATGGGCATAACTATGATGTTAATAAAAAATAGTTACCATTTACTCAGTGTTGGAAATGTGTCAGGCACTTTAGGGCATTGACCTATTAATACTCCCAAGTATTTTCATGTCTACATTTACAGTCTAGGAAACTGAGGCACAGAGAGGCTGAGTAACTTGTGTAATGTCATATAGTCAGTTAATGGCTGATGCAAAATTTTGACAGAGATACTGTAATTGTAATGCCTAAAAGTCAAGATATGAGCAAGTTCTCCTGGGTGCATCTTCCACCTCCAAAATAAATTCAGAATATGTAGATCCTATGAATGCAATAAATGTCTTCCCATTTAAATTTGGTCTACATGTGCTTTCCAGCAAATTATGATGAATTAAACATGCTATTGCATGCACTTTTGGTAAGCTTCAAAAGGGAGGTAATGAGGAACAGTTGTCATTTCCAGTTGTATAATTCTAGCACATAGTGACATTTAAATAACATGACTGATAAAATAGGTGTTAGAGCTTGAATAATACTGTCCTTTAAGATTCCTAAATTAATAATGTAGGCTCATTATTTTAGGTGATTCTATTGTCATATATAGCCATGATATATTCCACTTCCATTACATCTGGTATAAGATATGTATAAGCTACTGAAAATATGCTTTATCTCCACGAAGTAGTTATATGTTCAATATAATTAATGCATTTCTACTGACTTAGGATTCCTAACCAGGAGAAATTTCTTCCTTCTTGTTTTCTAAAATAGAGCTCTCATTAGCCAGAGGAAATAAACTAGAGGAAACACAGTCATTAAATTACCTAGTTTAGTAACGATACTTTCCTTGAACACCACCTTTGTAACAGACAATTTTTTCCTTACTTATAATTCATTATTCCTTCCTAGTATTTCTAGCTTAATTTTCTTTTTGCCCTTTAATAAGACAATTTTGTCAATTCCAGATGTGATTATTAAAAGATTACATTGTATTTTTTCTAAAGATTTTTGAATGCATTACAAAAATGAGAAAGACTTAATTCAAAGGAGTGGAATAGATTCTCTTGGCACAAAAACATGGCACTTGTATACAAATTGTTCATTTGAATCACAAAACCCATAAATATAGGCTGAGTAACATATTTGCACACCAATGAAAATATAACCTGAAACGATATTATCATATTTCAGTTGCTTTATTTAGAACACCATTTTTAAAATTAGCTATAAAATATCACACTTAAATTTTCTGTATGTAATAAAATGTATGTATTTGTAATCACGGGACCATATTTAATAGATTCCTTACTTGGAAAAGCAAATTAAGCAAAATCCATTATTTATTTTTCTAGTGAAAGAATAGGAAAATCTGGCAAGGGAGTGAGCTGTCAAATATGTAACTCATTTTAAATTACTATTGGGTTTTCCTTTGTTTACATGACAATAGTAGTCTCCCTCTACAATAGTACAAAATGTTTTTCCCATTTTCAGAAATCCTATTTGAGACCTAGCACTAGCTCCAAAACTACAGTGTGCCCTGCCATGCAACTAAATCTATATCTTCCAGTTTACAGACAAAGGGAATGAATTTTGCTGTTAAAATCCATACTTTCGGAGCAGATTCTTTTAGAATAATTTTCTGGTGTATGTACATAAGTGTTCAGCATGTGCTTAATATTTATCTTTTATGGGTTCATTACTTTATTTATATATCAAGCACAGCACATTCATCAAGAGAGCAAAGCAATGTGGCAAATGGGCCATTTATCATTTGGATCTGACGAATTATTAAATCTTATCAATTTGTCCAGTTTTAACTTATCTAGGAATATTGGAAAGCCTGATTTTAGAGACATGTTTTTAATGCATTTATTTTCCATACAGAAATTGTATCATTTGGTGTTAAAGAAAAGAGATTTTTATTTTAGGAAGGCATAATTTCTAGCTTAAAAATTACCAGAGGAGGTTTTGCACAGTTTGTGTTTATAAACTCGTATTATTGGAGTGTTGATAGAAATAAACAGATCAATTGATTAATCTACTACTTAAAACATAAAGTGCATGATGCCAGATCACCTTAAAAGGATTTGGTATTCTCTTAGAAAAATTTATGCACAACTTCCAATTAATGTTACATTATTTTGTATATTCTGACATTTTATTTTCTATTGCTCCCCAGGAATTTAATGAGGGCAGGTTTTTCCTCTCTCCATAGACCTCAAGGCCTTCAAAACTAAGGAATCCATCTCTTCACTCCCAAGGTATTTAATTCTGTGCTCTTAACACAGTAGGAAATACATTCTTGTTAATAAGGTAAATCTGTATGAATAGACCTTTGACAACTGATAAGATATTCTCTCATTCATGAAGAGTTCAAGCATTTTCAAGAAATAGTTTCCATTCAATATATTCAATATGTTTGTAAAAATCTGTCATTTAGGTTTTCAAGGACTATGCATATGATAATTTGAATATGGTCTTCAAATTTGTATTAAGGTAACAATATTGGTGTAACTATTTTGGAAAAAATAAGTTGTAAATGATGCTAATTCCAAAGATTGGTGGAGTGCACCTATGTGCCAGGGACAGTATTAGATACGAAAGCAGCTTACAGTGTAACGGTGGGGACACAATTCCAAAATCAAATTATTCCAATATATTACAGTGTTTCGGCCAAGTTTTCTCCAAAACTTATAGACTTGGGTGAAGGTCTGAATATTAGCAATTTATATGGGAATATGACCTCAGGAAGTAGAAGTATAGAATGGGGAAAGTAAACATGCTGGGATTATCCAATGAGCCTTACAAAGCACATTTCACAACTCAGCCCCAACAGTCAAAGAGGAGAAGCATTTATCTGTTAGTTCCAGTCACACATAGGTCAAGGGTGACTCCCCTGGCATTAATTTCAGAAAAATTCAGGTTGCATGTGCACGAGTGCTGGCAGGTTCTCACAGTCATCCCATATTAAGGCAACTCAGAAGCCGGGGCAGAAAATGGGCAATGAATGAGAGGTAAGAATCGCTGGCATGCCGGGCGCGGTGGCTCAAGCCTGTAATCCCAGCACTTTGGGAGGCCGAGGTGGGCGGAGATCGAGACCATCCTGGCTAACACGGTGAAACTCCGTCTCTACTAAAAATACAAAAAAAAAAAAAAAAAAAAAAAAATACAAAAAACTAGCCGGGCGAGGTGGCGGGTGCCTGTAGTCCCAGCTACTCGGGAGGTTGAGGCAGGAGAATGGCGTGAACCCGGGAGGCGGAGCTTGCAGTGAGCTGAGATCCGGCCACTGCACTCCAGCCTGGGCAGCAGAGCAAGACTGCCTCAAAAAAAAAAAAAAAAAAAAAAAAAAAAAAGAATCACTGGCCTACAGTGAGGTACTGTCCAGTTGCACATGCATGACTCCAGATAAACATTTCTTGGGTTCTCTCAATCCTGTTGGAACATGGTCTGAATGACAAGGTGGAGCGAGAGAATATTGAACTGTCCCATACATGAGGTAAATGTTAAGATGAAAGATAGTGTCAAAGCAGAGAGGAGGAACCTTTTTAGGCAAACCTTGGCTTTAGGGAAGACTTCTGAGATAATATTATGCCTAGGTTAAAAATAAAATAAAATGTAAGGTGATATTAGATGCTAAGCATGGAACTGGACCCTAAGGATTGGGGTTAAGAATATATGGCTTTAAGCGCCCTAAGCTACAAATTCAGAACCACCGGCTACCTCTCCATGGGACTTACTGAAATGAGAGTCATTTCACAATACCAACATCACTCCACCCTTTGTCCACATAAAAGGAATGTGTTATTTCTTGATAAAATGTGGTGTTAATGAAGAGAGGTCGTTTACTCCTTTAAAATCCCTGTAGAGAAGCAGTACTTTCATCTTCCAAACTAAGAGAAAAAAGGGCCCAAAAGAGTTACTTGGTTGGATATGTTTGGGGGCAGAGTATCCGAAAAGAGAATTAGGAGGGATTTCATGGTGGGCACTTCTAGAAGTGAAATCCCACAAGATACTCTGGCTCCCAAATGGAACTGTCCTTTTGAATTAAGCGTCCTCATTGTGTCTGATTTTCCTACTGCCTCAGCAATGCTTTTCAAAAGACTTAAAACACAAATCATGAGGAACAATGGCTATGTACATTAAATATAACATCATTTATTTCACCTTCTTAAATACTTCTGTCAGTCCTGACAGAGACCCCAATTAGTTTGGAGATTCTCATTTATTTTCTTTTGGGCATTTGGCTACAATACAATAAAAATAGCAAAATTTAATATATTTTTAAAGATCCCACTTGCTCGAAGTATAGATGCTGAAGCCAAAATTGAATATGACTGGATTTTTCTATAAACTAGTTGACCTGTTTCTTCCCGAAATAATCACAATGCAACCACACTAACGATGACAAATCATTCAGACTGGAGATTTACTGAACATCCCAGTTCATGTTCGGTGACTGCTCGTGTTTATGGTTTTATGTAGATCTGGCTTATTCGTTAGATATTATAAATTACCAACTATTTCAGATATTTTTAAATAAAATTCTTGAGTAAGAATAATGGTAGATGAATTATAACTTAAAATATTTTCTAATTCTGAGAACTGTAAGTAGAAAATGAGGAAAAGTACAAAGTGGGTGAAATTAACATAGTTTATTGAATGTGAAGATTAATTTGAAAACACTTAAGTTCAGAATATGCTGGTATCCCTCAAATTAGGGGGTGGGATGTATATCCAAGCTGGAAACAAGATGGGTGGTCTTCCAATTGACATTTCTTGATGAAACTTCTTCATGAATTTTCATAGCCATGTGACTGGTCCTCAGAATAGAACCAGTGCTCGAGGAACAGAAAGTAGAAAGGATGACTGAGAAGGAATATCTAAATACACGTCTAACTTTGCCCTTTGGAGAATAGAAAGAAACGCTCTTGAAGATCAGTCTATAAGGTTTAAAAATGAGTTTTCAAGAAAAGGGTAAGTAGAACTTCTCTAATTTCTATAAAGGGTAAATAGCAAATGGCAATGAGTGTCTTATTTGTTTCATCATATGTTTAACACAAACTAAAGTGAACCAACCGTGATGGAGGGTAGGAAAAAAAAAAAACAACAAAGTTTTCTTAAAGTTTCCAGACCCAATGCCAACATTAAAACAACAATATTAAGTATATATAAATGGAGGCAGTTTGGCCCAGGCAGGCTTGCAAATATAATATTTAAGTGAAAAAGGCACCAAAATGCTTCCTCTTCTATTAAAAACCCAAAGAATTTTAATTTAAACTTAATTACAGTTTTAAGTAAAACATTATACATTAATTATCCAGTCTCCAAGGACATGCAAAATAATGTCCTTTTGCAGGAAGTTGGTTGAGCATTGACTAGTTGCCTACTGCCAAACTAAAGAATTTTTAAAGGGACCTGTATGCAAAGGTTTAAAAAGTTAAAAGAAATAATATATACATGTATGAATAATTAGCATAACTCCAATAATAATTCTCTGTGAAACCATAACTCATAATGAAAGAGAATCACATTGCAAACCACAAAGTATTCTTTTAAAGATGAAAAAATGTATTATCATTTTACACAAATGTTCACTTTTTTCCTGTTATAAGGGAAGTAACTTCAAGAAAATATTCAAGTTTAGAGATTCATGTCTTTATAACTCACAAATTTTTTCTAATTTATTCTAAAATATATTTGTGTATTCAAAAGAACAAATAATGAATCTACAAATTAAATACTTATATAAATGATGACTAATGTTATCTAAATTAATGTATAGGCTAAATGCAGGAATATCTGACATGTGAAATGTGTCATTTATATTCATTGCCTTCAAATTTTACACGTACATAATACAAGTAATTGAACTCAAAACACAGGAAATAATCATTCTTAAAGGTCTAATATCGATTATGAGCCTAGACCTTGGCCAGTCTTCAACAAATGAGAAACTTTAATCAAAGACCATTTGCAAAAGTTGCAGACCACCATTAGCTGTTTGAATAGAAACCAAAGCAAAGCTTCCACTGAGAGAGTTTCATGTGGCCTGAAATTCTTGCTCTTAGGAAAGTAATGGAGTTGCAGTCTTATCTTCATTTTCCAATAGTAGTTTGCATATTATGATGTGAACATCATTTTGAAATATAAATGGTTATATGTAAATGGAAAATTACATTTGAATTAAACATTTGTTAAAACAAAATATATTTTGTTTTTCAGATTGTTATTCCTATTTCTCATTATCATCCTGCTTCTCTCCCTATGGCAGCCATTCTAAAATGTTTGATTCATAACTTTTTGTTGTACATATTTTTATAAGATACGTATTGTGGTTTGGTGTTTATGTACATATTTGACATTGATAAAAGTATTTTCTTTTGCTTCTTTGTTTTAACACAACATTTTCAAGATATATCCATTTTTCTGTGTTACATTTAGACGGAGGTAACTCGTGTCTAAGATGGCTACCAATGATCTACACTGCTTGGTAATCATGTCTGTATGTGATTGCCTCCCACAATGAGTCAGAGTTGGCCCTGTGTATGGCAAATAGGATGCAGTAGATACGATGTTGTGTGACTTCTGAGGCTAGGTCAAAAAAGGTAACAAGGCTTCTGTCTGACTATTTCTCTCTTAGGACTTGGAGTGAAGGAAATATGCTGGGAGAAATCCAGCCACAGAGAGAAGCCACATGTAGGCATTCTAGTTGACAGCCACAGACAAGGTCTTAGCCAAGAGCCAATTTCAAATGCCAAAGATGTGAATCAGTCTTCAGATAACTCTAGTTCCTAGCCTTTGAGTAGCCCCAGCTGAGGCCAAGTGTAATGAGATGTGCTATCTCCACCAAATTTCAGACCTGTGAGTGTGTCAGTTTGGAAGCTGTGAGAAGCAAGCGATAAGAGATTTGTAGTGGAAAATGCTTGTGAAGTATAGAGTACAGGATCATAAGGAGGAGGGAGGAACCTTCAGACTACTATGCAGGTATGACACTTTTGAGAAGAGACAAGGAAGAAATGAGGATGGGGTAAGAGCTTCAGACTATATAGCATTTTGGAAAAAATCTTGGTCAGGTTGGTAGGGAGCCCCTAAGCAAAGGGGCCTGTAGAAGCGTCAATCATTAGGCAAAAATGACCTGACACTAGTTCTCTTGCAGTGTTCAGTCATTGGCTGTGAGGAACCCTGGGAGAGGGCAGCCTTGGCAAGAACACCACAGTTGATTGGATGGTACGGCAGCTGGGGGATATCAGTCATCTATGCTCTGTACTAACTCTCTTCATGGCTGCCACAGTCTACTCTTTCAATGCATGAATCTCCTTCTCCATGCATCTTTAAGATTCAGGTACTTCATACTTCTCATGGACTTCACCTCCTAGGGGCCTTCCTTCTTAAAATGTTCTCTTCTATTGGCTCTGATAGTGCTAGACATCATTTATTTTCCCCCAGCCATTCCCTGGTTTCCTGGATTGACTCATTTTTCTCTGAATAAGTTTTTAAATAAGGGATCTCCTCAGGAACTTTCTATAGGTCTTCCTCTTAAAGATGGAGACAAGCGAGACAAATTACAGCCCTCATCAATGCAGTTGTTCTCAGGACCATAACTGAAATTCACTATCTTCCTCCTCCATTATCTATTATATCTATTCATCTTTCATCTTTACACGTCTTTTTTTTTTTTTTTGAGATGGAATCTCTCTCTATCACCAGGCTGGAGTGCAATGGCATGATCTCTGCTCACTGTAACCTCCACCTCCCAGGTTCAAGTGATTCTCCTGCCTAAGCCTCCCAAGCAGCTGGGATTACAGGCATGCGCCAACACGCCCAGCCCTCTTTTCTTTGTAAATTACCCAATCTGCCATAATGCAGCAGAAAATGGACCAAGACAAGGTTTTTCCTAATTATCTGAAATAAACCTACATGATGGCATTCATCTCCAAAGACATTCATTTCATCAATATTGAAATTTTGCTTTGCACAATAACCACACTCATCAATAATTTTCTGCAATTCACTAAGGGAGACCACTTCAGTCTCAGTATCAGTGGCAGCTGATTCATGTATGACCTTCAAACTACATGGTCTTGCATGATTTTCAAATGTTCTGAGGCAGCTCAGACCTGCTCAACCTGAGGTCTTATCTTGAATCATCTCTCTCCTACATTGCTTTTTTATTCAGATCTTTGAAGATGTTTGACGCCTTCTGCTGTATCAACATGGTTCTCCATGGCATTTCACAATGAATGATGTTTTCAATATACTTTGTGTTCTTGTAGTGTGGAAAAGCATTCTGGTACCAACAACACTTTTCATATTTCTTTACATTTTTAAAAAATTTCTCACTTATGGAAAGTCATTGCATGCCTGGTAAATGAAGACAAGAACATAGTCAAGGAAATATCTTTTATGAGTTCTCCTCTTTCAATTCAAGTTGATACTTGTACTTTTTCTTTCAATGAATGGGGTTTTTTCTGGACCTTTAAGTAAACCTAATCTCTTAAACCCACATTTTCATTTAACAATGTAAAGAAGACAATGAATAATGCACAATAATTTTAAACAACCATCTTATTAGGAGAAGAGCTAAGATATTACTGAAACACAATCTACATCCTCTCAATCAGACTCTTAAGCAACTTATAAGTTTTTACTGATACATTAAACTATGTTTTCAATACAGATAATGAATGTGGGAGAAATATCACAAACAGTTATAAAAACATGAGGTTAAGATTTTGGATGCTTATATACAAACCTATATTTGTAATATTATATGATTCGCTGATGACTCATTCACATGAGAAGAGTACATGTTTTTATTTAGATCTTTAAGCAAGTGTGAGTGGGATATGGCTGTCAAGAAGATTTGAATTTCTAGAGTGTGGGTAGAACAATGCTTTCAAAACCAGAAAGAAAATACAATTTACACTTAAAAATATGAGACAAGTGGAACAAAGAAAGATTGATCTGAAAAATAAAAAGTTCAAATGAGCATCCTGTCATAAAAGCAAACAGAAGTGAGATTATATAACAAATCATGCCAAAAATCTGAGAAAATGTCTAATTTTATTTTCTCATGAAAAGTTGGGACAGCCCTTAATTATCGTAAATCTTCACAAGCAGTGTAATTTTTACTCCAAATAAGTTTTACATTCTTCGTATCTCTTGAAAATAACAAGATAAATGATTTAGTTATACTTTGTTAGTAAATAATATTTTCATATAGCACATCAAATAATGACTTCAGAAGGATGCCAAAAAGGAAGCAAATAGTTGTTTTTAGATTCCTGTTAATAATTTGAAACCTGAAGTCTACACTACCTAATAAGAATGTATCACCACCTTGTGGAAATTTCTTCAAACTACAGACACACGATCCCAAGATCCAGATCAGAAGAGATGAGCAGATCAAGCTATTTAATTTCCATTTACTTTAGTTTGACTGTTATTCCTTGTAGCTCACAACCAAATCTTAGTCTTTGAAACTAGCCTCTAACTTTAACTCTAGACTTATATTTTCAACTGTTTGGTTAACTTTCTCACCTGATGCTTTGTTGCCACTTAAAATGCCATAACTTCTACACCAAATTCTTCCTAATAGTTCTATTTAAATTAGTGGGCATTCATATAGTGTTCAGTCACCTAGGCTAAAATTTTTGATCTTCTTTGATTTATTTTCCCATGAAGGTCCACTTCGCCTTAAAATTAATCACCAAGTTCTGTTAGCTCTCATTCCTTTCTTTCCCACTTATCCTCTCTATTTTATTGCTACTAACAAGACTAGATTATGCCTTTTAATTGCATATCTAGGCTATTACAACAGTCTTATAACCTGTACTTCCAGCATCTCCTCTTCCATCATTGCCACTGTTCACTTGTGTGAATCTAACAAATTTTGTTTAGCTTAAATTTGCTTTAGGCTTTATGGCCTCCAAAATTCTTATCGGTTTCTATACGTTTCTTGCCTTTCCTTTCACCAGTACGCTAATTATCTGATGCTCCAACCATACTCTACTGACTATGCCCAAATATGTTCTGATGGCTTTTCACTTCTGCTCTTAAGGTCATACCCCCTCTCTCTGGTATGCTCTTCCATTATATCTGGATGCCAAAATTCTTGGGAAGAGTGTTTGAACATTCTTGCAGTGAAATATCATGAACTTAAAGACCTTTGATTTGAAAAGCGGTACTTAATCTGAAAAGATATTTCAATCTAGTTGTTACAGATACACACATGGTGTAATGGCTGTTTATTTGACAAAGTGGGGAGCTAAATCCATATTGGTAATGAATGACATTTAAAAATGTTGCAATCATGTGATTCTTGAATGCAGAAATCGGGTCTTTCCCAAGAATTAGGATAAGTTCTTTGTGAAGATTTTCCTTACATACCCAAACAGATGAGATAGATCATTTCTCTTTACTCTCATAGAAACTTTGAATTACACTGATGTGAGTTATTCTTATATCTACTTCAAGAGTATAAGCACTGTATAGAATATAGCTTTCTTTTATCTAAATTGCTATGATATAAAAGCTGTGAATTCTCTCCTCACAGATACTAACAAAACATAACTGTGTATCCACACTTAGTTCAATTCTCAACCAAACCTAAAGAGTAGGAAATGGTGTTTGTTCATCATCACCCCTCCTTCCTACAAGACTTGTCTTTATCCTATAAAACTGAAAGGAGGGCATGACATGTGAAGGAAGAAAGTGTACCCTAACATATGTTAATTTTTTTTTTTTTTTTTTTTTTTTGAGACAAAGTCTGGCTCTGTCGCCCAGGCTGGAGTGCAGTGGCGCGATCTTGGCTCACTGCAACCTCTGCCTCCCGGGTTCACACCATTCTCCTGCCTCAGCCTCCGGAGTAGCTGAGACTACAGGCTCCCGCCACCACGCCCGGCTAATTTTTTGTATTTTTAGTAGAAACGGAGTTTCACCGTGTTTGCCAGGATGGTCTCGATCTCCTGACCTCATGGTCCGCCCGCCTCAGCCTCCCAAAGTGCTGAGATTACAGGCGTGAGCCACCGCACCCGGCTGACATATGTTAATTCTGACTCATTTAGTTTGCTATATACTTTTGTTCCTTCTGTGTAAAATCCTGAATATTTTACTTACAGTTTAGCAGGCATTTTGATCTTCTAGTTTTATTTACTAGCCCAAATCTCCTTATTGATCGAACTTGTACTTTAATAAAATTAATCTTATCATATTCCAAAGAATAATGCAGCCGTGCGTGGTGGCTTGTGCCTGTAATCCCAGCACTTTGGGAGGACGAGGCGGGCGGATCACAAGGTCAGGAGATCGAGACCATCCTGGCTAACACAGTGAAACCCCGTCTCTACTAAAAAATACAAAAAATTAGCCGGGCATGGTGGCGGGTGCCTGTAGTCCTAGCTACTTGGGAGGCTGAGGCAGGAGAATGGCGTGAACCCGGGAGGTGGAGCTTGCAGTGAGCCGAGATCGTGCCGCTGCACTCCAGCCTGGGCAACAGACTAAGACTCCATCTCCAAAAAAAGAACAATGCATATAATTTTAGTTTTCAATAAATGAGTTCTTTGTACTAAGAGAGCATAGAATGAATTGGTCATTGGTTAGTGGTTCCAGGTGACAACTAGAATTGAGCATATGTTTAGAATCACATCAGGTCATAACTGCAACAGGACTTTTTCAAGAGATTTGCTGAGATTGGAATGAAGCAAGATAAGTAACCTTTTAAGCAAGATACACTAGAAACAGATCAGACGAGCATATTCACAAGATCAAACAAAGGAGGGAGTCTTTAGTCAAGTGTTTAAGCTGCACCAGGGAGTGTTCTCTGTGTACATGATTATCAACATTCAGGAAATGAATGGTCAATTCTTTTACAACTGGTGGCCAGGAACTTGTCAAACGAACCTAATTCTCAAAAATAGTCTGTCAGATAGCATAGGTCTCTGGCCTGTTTAGTCAGCTCCCAATCCTCAATGGAAGCGATTCCATTCTCATCTATCTAAAATGTATTAGGATACATAATGCAGGTTAATTGGGAGCTCAGGTGAAAGGGCTAAAAAGAATCACCTTACCTAAGGTTATGCTCCCCTTCCCAGAGCAGCCCAAACCCAATGACTCATTGACTCTGCATTATAAATGTCAAGCTCTCTTTTCTCAACTCTGGAAAATTCTGAAGAGCCATTAATCCATTTATGCTGGAGGTTGCAAACATTTTTGTGTGAAAAATCAGACCCTGGAAATGACCTTGAGCAGTAGGATGTAAATAATTCCCACAAGCTTAGTGTTCCATTATTGGAACTTCAATAAATGGGTTTAAAACTTCAAGCCCCTCCTGGGGTCACCTAAGGCCCTATTGTGACTATAGCCAATTCAGCTCAATCCTGCTTCATTTCTTCCTCCCAAAAGTGTTGATCCTGAGAACATCCACCACCATAGAAAGTACAGTGAACAACCAGACACATAGAATTATTCAGCCAGCTGATATGAGTCAACATCTGTCATCAACCATGACAGTGCTGGTACAATGACTGCACAAATGGAATAGCCAGAGAGGTAGGAATGGTTGCTAAGCAGGGACTAAGCAAGGTGGCTTCACATTCACCAATGCTAATAACCATTACTGCTGCAAAATTCCAACCTGCTGACAAAGACCAATACTAAGTATCTAATATGGCACTGTCCCTTGAGGAAACAAGCTGGCCACTTGGTGACAAGTCTATTACATTTGATCCTTTTTATCCCAGGAAGGGGCAGTGATTTATTTTGTCAGTAACTGACACATATTCTAATTGTGGGTGTGACATTCTTATCCACAGAGCCTCAACTAGCCACCGCTCTCCAGGGACTTACAAAATGTTTGATAGGCTGGCACATCATCTCCTATAACTTTGCATCAGACCTATGGGCCCACTTTATAGCAAAGCTGGTGTGATAGCTTTGCTATGACCATAAAATCTACTGACCCTATCACCACAGTAGCTGATATCCCCACAGAGCATTTAATGGCCTCTTACAGGTACAGCTGAGGTGTTAGCTTAGGGATGATGCCCTCCAAAGACAGGTGTTATGTTTCAGGACACATATACACACTAAATCAATTACTATTAAATAGTGCAAAGATCCCAATAGATAAAATACACATGTCTGGAATCAAATGCTAGAAGCAGGAGTAGTCCTGCTTACCATCATTCTCAGTGACTCACTTGAGAAATTCGCATTTCCTGGCTCTGTAATCCTGTCACCGGGGAACACAGAAAGAGTCTCGTTGCACTTTAAGTTACAACTCTTGCCTGGACACTATGTATTCCTTGTACCAAGGTACCAACAAACAAAAAGAAAAATTTTCAGCCTGGAGGGAGCAATTAACTCAGATCATCAAGAGGAGGTAGGGCTGCTGTTACACAATGGGGGCAAGAAGTAATATGTCTGGCACTCAGTGGTCAGCTGGAGTATTTCTTGGCACCCCCTTGTCCAATGTCAATGGCAAATGGACAAATGCAGTATCTTCAAAAGAGCATGGTAACCAGCAGTGTGGACCCCCCTGAGGTGAGGATATTGGTCACCCAACTAAATAACCATCTAGACTAGCAGGGTTGCTAACTGAACATGAGGCACTCTAAAATAGATAGTAGGGAAGGGAGATGCTGTTTCAATGGCAGCCCTGAGACCAGCTGCGTCAGCAAAGGCTGTGGATCCTCCACTAAACTTTCTCTTATTGGTTTTCCTGAAGAAAAGAGGCCCCTAGAGTTCACAATGAAGAAACCAATTAGCCACATATATAAAGCAAGTGGAGTCAACTAGCTCAAGGGTTGGATTGTCAGAGATGCTGTGATGTCCTGCCCAAATTCTCCTTTCAGGACTGAGAAAATGATTCTCCAGCTTCTGAGAAGTTTGTTGAAGGCTTTCAGACGGGTGCTCAGCCCTTTTTAGAATTACCACTGGCTGAAGAGAACTGCTTTACCTCTCACAGAAGCCCAAATCCAATGCCTAGTAAACATGGGGCTGTAAAGGCTAGAACCCCTCTTCAAAATTTGGGAAAACCTAAAAGGGCCATCCCAGCTTAGAGCTACCAAGAGGTTGGCTGAGGCCTTTGTTGCATTTGTATCAACAAAGACATGGCCCAAATTCTCCCTGTCCAATCCTGCCTCCTTTCCTTTCCAAAGGACCCTCTAATGAAATGCCTTCATATTAATCTTCCATTTCAATGTCTGCTTCAGAGGGGACTCAAACTGTGACATCTCTGGTTTACTTTCAAATAGTTCCCCTGTCAAGTTCTGCTGTGGCTGGGGAGCAGGACCACTGGTGTGAGATTCTGCTGGGACCTCAGAGAGCCTGCATCCCAGGATGCTGGGTGGCCTTGTGGCCTCCTCCACCTCACCTCCATGGCAGCGGTAGAAGTTTGTGACAGTTGGGAACCTCTGGGCTGTTGAAGTCACCTTGTGTGTTCCAAGTTTCCAAACAACAGAAAGTCATTCCTTCTTTTATAATGGTGCTTAAGTTCCAGCAGATACCACATAAGGGGTTTGCCATTGGATACCCCTGGGGAACATTTCTGTAAACACCATCGACACATCCGCCTTTTGTATACATCTTGGGTAATGAGAGGTGGCTTTTGCGGCCAGTATTAGGTTGGAAGTTCATACCTAAGAACTGTAATAATACCTCAATGTTTGAGTAGCATGTTTTGTATACAAATATATTGTTAATCTCTGTTATGTAGTGTGCTAATTCTTACACTGCCTGTATACCTTAGTATGACGCTAATACATAACTAAATTTGATACTTACATTTTTGTATGAAAATGAGTTGTGAAAGTTTTGAGTAGATATTACTTTATCGCTTTTTGAACTAAGAAATTTTGGTAAAGAAATTTTCTCTCTCTCTCTCTCTCTCTCTCTCTCTCTCTATATATATATATATATATATATATATATGCCTTTTTCTTAGCCTGTTTCTTCCTGTTAATGTGCTTGCTTGTGTTTGGTGCGTAGAACTGGATAAATGAAAAGTTCTGTGTTTAAGTTCTTCAAAATGTATACATTTAGTGCTGCATCTTTCAGCTCTTTGAAATACCTCATGTTTATAAAAATAAATAGCAATTAAATTATGCAACTAAAAAACTGTGACATCTACTAACAGCGAATTAATACAATATTTCTTTGGATAATATAAGCCCTTATTTACAACTAAAAGAGACACAGTCTTCATAGTCTGTGAAAGAAATTCATATTATATTATGTGTACTTAGTTATATCCTCAATGTGCTTAAATGATAGAAAAGTGTAAGTTCCCTGAATCAATTATCATTTTTTTCCAATAGGAATGTAGGTATGCCTCTTTTAATTTTTTATTTTAATTTTTTATTTTTAATTGTGGGTACATAATAATTGTACACAGTTATGAGACATATGTGAGTTTTTGATAGAGGGATACGATGTGTAATGATCAAATCAGGGTATTGTGATATCCATCACCTCAGGCCTTTATCATTTCTTTGTGTTAAGAACATTCCAATTTTACTCCTTTAGTTACTTTTAAATATGCAATAAATTATTGTTAACTATAGTCACCCTACTGTGTCACTAACACTAGGTCTTATTCACTCTATCTGACTGTATGTTTGCACCATTAACCATCACCACTCCCTCCCCTCTATGCTTCTCTCCCACTGTGCTTCCCAGCCTCTAGCATCTATCATTGCACTCCCTATCTTCATAGTTCAATTTTGTATATGAACCCATTAAGCACGTATTTAAAAAGTTATATGCTTTGGAGAACATCCTTAAATGTTTGGAAAATCTCTTTACTATCAAAGAGAATGAAAATTATAAATCCTTAATACACATACACCATAATTGTAGCCAAAGATTACATCATTTATATAATTTAATTTTTAACCGAAGCATCCCAGATGTTTCAGTTTCAGGAGGATCATTAGTCAAATAGAGTAAACTCTATCTGTCATGATCAGGAAAAGGAATGCGTTAGCTAATCGTATTCTCCTTAATAGATATTCCAAACTCACCATGTTTGAATTAACAACTTTCAAATAATTAGAACACATCAATATACATTTAACATCCAATGACTATAAAAATAATCTAATAGCTTTTTTATGATTCATAAATAGTTTTAGGATCTTATTACATCAGAGGTTTATCAATACAGAAGTTGTAATTTAGACTTACAGGAACAACTGCTTAGGAAGGCTTCTGATTGATCTGCTGCGATATCCCAGAATAATTATTATACTGTTATAATATTTTTGAACTACATGTTTTTGATACAAAGACCACTGGAGATGTTCAGGCTATACCTTAATTGTGTCCCACAATCAAAAAGGAATAGATCAAGTGTTTGCTTAGCTTCCAAGTAGTAAACTAGTTGGTCAGGATGTGTACTTAAGAAATAACTAGGGGAAAAGAAATGAACAGTAGTAGTAAACAAATGTAAAAATGTAATAGGCCAGTGTTGAGTGTCATGTGTATCTGGCTACTGGCTCCATAGAAACCACCTGCAATGTGAAGCTCCTTCATTAGCATCTTTGCTCACAAAAGAAGACAAGGTTACTCTGATGTATTTCTTCTGAACAACTACAACTCACTTTGCGAATATACCTGACATGCACTCGGTATCATTTCAGTGCTCACCCTACCTTGTTGTCAAGGAAACAGACATCAGCAGCACTTAGAAAGTGGTAAGAAACCTGTAAAAGAACAGATGTATACTGTATATTGTGATGGGTGAGAGTCCCTTTCTCTGAGGGACAACTTGATGAGATTCCAATGTTAATGAATCACACCCAAACTCTCTGCAAAGGATGAAATCAGAGAATGATAGATAAGATGCTATAAACAATGCTTAGTGATGGCAGGATGACAACAAGGGTGAGCTGGCCTTACGTTTACAGATAGGTTTATTAACTGATATACCCATTATACACAACATAAAGTATGCTATGTTCACATAGTGAAAATTGTAAAACTGGCTTAATTCAGTTAGTCATTGTTTTGAAAAAATTAGTAACTAAAATCAAGTATACAAGCAATTGACTACATGCGACTAATTTATTTCAAGCTATAAATTCATTTGCTTGGGGGATATGTTTTTGTTCAAGTCAATATATTGGAGTGATTAAGGGCTCAGGTTCTAAAGTCATTTTCCTTTTAATCAAATTGCAACTACTTCCAAAGGGAGAAAAAAAGATGCACGTTCAAAGTAGTTAAACTGGAAATAATTTAAGGAAGGAATTATTCGCAGAGGTGTTGGGAAGATTGAGAAAAACAACAAGGGATAGTGAAGAAACATGAGGCTAGCAAAAATGGGAAGCCATTGGATGGGGGCAGTGGCTCACGCCTGTAATCCCAGCACTTTGGGAGGTCGAGGCGGGCAGATCACCTGAGGTCAGGGCAGCCTGGCCAACATGGCAAAACCCCGTCTCTACCAAAAATACAAAAATTAGCCAGGCATGGTGGTGGGTGCCTGTACTGTAATCCCAGCTACTTGCGAGGTTGAGGCAGGAGAACTGCTTGAACTCGGGAGGTGGAAGTTGCAGTAAGCCAGTACTGAGCCACTGCACTCCAGCCTGGGTGACAAGAGCAAAACTCTATCTCAAAAAAAAAAAAAAAAAAGGAAGCCATTATGACCCACCAAGAACTCAAGAAATGGTGTTACCAGAATGTGGTAGAAGTGGAATGGGCACCAGTAAGAGCTATGGTTGTACAGGGAAGCAGACCCTCCCTAGCAAGGCAGGAAAGGAATAGGAAGTGGCAGTAGGATAGGGGAAAATCACTCCTTTTCTTTCTTCTTTCACCATTAAGACCCTGTTAATATGTCCCATTGGCTAAAGCCAACCAGAAGCCAGGGGAAAAGAGAATGTGGTTGAGACAGTGTGAATAGTTCAGCCTCTCACAGCAGGGCAGAGAAGGGTGGAAAGTTGATCTAGGGAAAACAAATAGAAAATGGTAACATATCCACACATTACACATTAGTTACACTACCTGAAGCATATTACTTAACTTATGCTTCTGCCTCAACATCTTTAAAATACTGCTGTCCAGGCACAGTGGCTCATTCCTGTAATCCCAGTGTTTTGGGAGGCCAAGACAGAAGAATCACTTGAGGCTAGGAGTTCGATACCAGCCTGCACAACATATGAGACCCGCCCCCCATCTCTACAAAAAATTAAAAAAAAAAATAGCCTGGCACAGTGGTGTGAACTTTTAGTTCCAGCTACTCTGAAGGCTGAGGTGGCAGGATTACTTCAGCCCAGGAGTTTGAGGTTGCAGTGAGCTATGATCGCATCACTACACTCCAGCTGGATGACAGAGCAAGATTTTGTCTCTAAATAATAATAATAATAGTAATAAATAAAATAAATTATTGCTAATAGTATCTAATTTTTATTGATATTGTAGAAATGGCATATGAAAGTGGGTAGAAAATCATAATAACTCAATAAAACCTAGCTGTTACAATTTTTCCAAGTCAGTTTATGAAAAATCTTAAAGTATTCTTGCCATGAGATGTGGAGAGGGTAACTTGGAAAGTGGCAACTTTAGAACGCATTCGAACATAAAGGACTAAATCTATACAACAATTAAAATTCAATGGAACACTGGGTCAATAATTTTTGCATCCTTCAGAAAAGAAAATACTTTTCAAATTATAAAAAGCAGTTCCTTCTTAACTGTAAAATGTATAACAGTCTTTAGTTTTACTCTCCCTATAGCAGAGATGTCAACTTCTTTCATAGGCATAGCTAGTTGGGATCTGTGGTCTGTACACAGAAAATTCGCTTCCTAAAGATGTTCACCTGCCAATCCTCAAAACCTGTGAATATATTACCATGCATTGCAATGTATGGGATTAAGTTAAGAATCTTAAAATGAAGAGATTACCCAGGTGGGCTCAACGAATCAGAAGGGTCCTTATGAGAGGAAGCAAGAGAGTCAGAGTGAAAGAGGATGTGACAATGGAAGCAGAAGTTGAAGTGATTGGAGGAAGGAGTCAAAAGTGAAGCAAAGTATGTAGCCTCTAGAATTTGGAAAAGACAAATAAATCAATTCTCCCCTGAGCTTCCATAAGGAAGGCATCCCTGCTAATCTGTTTTCTTCTTTTTTCTTTTTCTTTCTTTTTTTTAGATAGACTCTCCTCTGTCACCCAGGCTGGAGTGTATGGTGTGATCTCAGCTCACTGAAACCTCTGCCTCCTGGGTTCAAGTGATTCTCCTGCCTCAGCCTCTTGAGTAGCTGGGATTACAGGCATGAGCCACCACATCCAGCTAATTTTTGTATTTTTAGTAGAGATATGGTTTTACCATCTTGGCCAGGCCAAGATTCCTGACCTCACATGATCAGCCCGCCTCGGCCTCCCAAAGTGCTGGGATTACAGGCATGAGCCACTGCTAACACAGCCTCCTGCCAACCTCTTGAATGTAGGACTTCTGATCTCCGGGACTGTATAATAAACTTGTGTTGATATTAGCCTCTAAACTTGTGATAATTTGTTACCACAAAAATAAAAAACTAACACTAATTGTTTTTCTCTGATTCAGCAGATCCACTTCCATCATCCTCTGACTTGGTCTGTGCCACAGGAGGCTGACCTCTGGCTTCTAGCTGAGATCAATGAATAGAAGGTACTGGCAGGCAATGGAAAGGCTGGAAGAAAGATGCCATGGTATTTATCCTTTTGTTACCTTTAGATCACTGCAGTTTTGGTAGTGATACTGTTTCCCTACAGCCACCACTCATAACACCATCCTCTCTCCTCCAGCTTTCAGGATCCTAGGCCAGGACTCAGAATTCCCCACTGTTGCTAGTCTCGTGTGCTTCCCTAGCCCTGTTGGGGTATATATAGAATATATTACATATTATATGTAATATAATACATAATTCCTTCATTAATAGTCCTCTATTAAACCTTTGGAGTGTGCTGTCTCTTTGATGCCAGTCCACTGATTCAACATAAAATATATTTTTCATAACTATTCATTTAAAACTCAATGAGTTGAGTCTTGAAATTCCCCTAAGGTACTCTGAAAGAATACAAAGCTTAAGGAAGTTTACGACAGCACAATGGTTCATCAGTAATTCAATTTTTAATTTTTTCACCTTTCAAACTGAGTTATAACATAGCTGCCCTTTGGCTGGGTGAGGTGTCTCATGCCTGTAATCTCAGCACTTTGGGAGGCCGAGGTGGGCGAATCCCTTGAGTGCAGGAGTTTGAGACGAGCCTGGGGAACATGGAGAAACTCTGTCTCTACAAAAAATACAAAAATTAGCTAGGCATGGTGGCACATGCCTGTAGTCCCGGTTGCTTCGAAGGCTGAGGCAGGAGGATCATTTGAGCTCAGGATGTGGAGGTTGCAGTGAGTCAAGACTGTGCCATTGCACTCCAGTCTGGGTGACAGAAGAAAACCCTGTCTCCAAAAATAAAAATAAAATAAAGTAAAATAAACCATAGCTGCCCCCACTTCAGAAAAATGGAATCTTACCATTTAAAAAAATTATGATTGTTCATATTTACATATACAAATAACATCTATAAAAGAGTTACGAAAATGTTTTCAAAGAACAAAAAATACGTTTTAGGTACTTTTTTTTTATTAATTAGCAAAGGTATAAAGAAGAATAGAGACACTTTATGAAGTTACACAATTTACCGCAATATAAATGGATCAGATAATGGTCAGATAAATGGATCATTACAGAAAGGTAAATAGAATATGATTTTTCAAATGTATGTGCCTATCAGTTGCACATTTAATTTGTGTGCAGTCTATCAAAACTATTACCATAGTTGCTTTTTAAAATTATATCAATTCAATGCCAACTATCTGGATTGATCAAAAATATTTAGTCAGCCAGGTAAATAATATAATTTTTAAAATGTATGTTCCCATCAGCTGCACATTTATTTTGTGTGCAGTCTATCAAAACTCTTACTATAATTGCTTTTAAAAGTTATATCAATGCAATGCAACTATCTGGGTTGATCAAAAATATTTAGTCAGCTGGGCATGGTTGCTCATTCCTGTAATCCCAGTACTTTGGGAAGCCAAGGTGGGAGGATCGCTTGAGGCTAGGAATGTTAGAGACCAGCCTGAGCATCATAGCGAGACCCTGTCTCTACAAAAAAAGTTTTTAAACATTAGCTAGGCATGGTGGTGTGCACCTGTAATCCTAGCTACTCAGGAGGCTGAGGTGGGAGGATTGCTCAAGCTCAGGAGTTCAAAGCTGAAGTGAGTTATGACTGCACCACTGCACTCAAGCCTGGATGACAGAATGAGACCTTGTTTCTTAAAAAGAAAAGTCTATTTTCTAGAGATTTTGCTCTCATACGAAAATAAATATTGAAAATGACTGTCACTTTACATCCAGCTCTTTTGAAATTGGTTGATCTGTATATAGACAGACCAACCTAATTATGCCCTGAAAGAACTGGGTCAAAGTTGCCAATAGAAGGAAATATATTTTATTATGTATTTAAATCACAAACATCTACACTTCATTGAATTAGATAAGTTAGGTAAAGTAATAATAAATCATAATCCTTAAAACTATTCACCAGTCCCTCAAATTGGTTGAATAACTGTATTTCATACAAATCATGGAGTTATCTCTCCATCTCTCAAATATCAAACCCTAAAGGTTAACTTCTGCTCTAAGGCATATGGTGAAAGACTACAGAAAATACAGCCAAAGTGGGCTTGAGACTTTTCACACGAATTAAAATTGTCTTAGGTTACCATTTTGCTATAGCTTCCACCTCAACTCTGAACTCCACTCGCCTCTTCCTACCTTATTCATGAATGAATATCACAAAAGATAACAGGATTTGTGGATGACTAAATACACATTATTGCTCCTGGAAATGCTACAGAGGCTTACATATAGAGACACCATAGAGTCAGTTCTACATTCTCACTGAAATGAAGGTACAAGAACAGGCTTTACTCTCTAGATAAGGCATATTTTTTAAATGCCTTGAGTCAAAGTATTGTGACAATATAAAGTCAATTAAATATGCACATTAGGATTATAATTTTAGCACTTGCATTTACCTATAAAATAGGTTCCTATCTCTACAGGTATATTAAGAGCAGAAAAGATTTATGCCCATATTGTCTACACTAATCGTTTGTTTAAACTACCCTGAGCTACTTTCCTCAGATTTATTGGTGGTACTCGTTAGTAAAATATTACATAACATGCTCGAAGTGACAAATAAGCATGAATGCTTGCCTTTCTAAGGTCAATTTAACATTTTACACAATATTATAATACATAATTTGTGCTTAGCAAAGAAACTAAAGATAGGTTTCTAATTAAAATATATGATAATTGATGTCTTTGATATGAGGTTTAACTCCATTTTAACTTGATGTGTATTTTATTATAATGTGTGTGGAGTCTACATTAAAATTTTGTCATATAATATTATGCATTACACCATGGCTGATACTTATACACGTACAACATTAGTGATTATGTGTTCACATTAGTATTTATTTGCATATTATATATAATATGATATAATATTTTATATTATTTTCCTAGGATCACTGAGAAAATAGTAAATATATACATTTCTACAGAGCTAGAATAAATCATCAGCAAGTCATTAACAATTAAATCTCTAGTGTATTTCCCCTTCTTAAGTCTTCTGCCATTTGAACAGGAATTGACTATCACTACCACCAGTAATAGTAACAAGAGTGAAATAGTAGTAATAATGTTATCACTACTATTGTAACTATACTGCTTACAGAACTAAGCTGCTTTGTATTTACAAATTATTTTCACATCAATTATCTTATTTTTGCAGATCAACCATGTATATTGAAATATAATATTTAATGGTAGAGGAACTTATTGCAGTAGTAGAAAAAGAAAATTTGCTTTGTTTATGTCTCATCTGTATTGCCACTAAGACTTATATTAACCTTCTTTAGGAGTAGACTTTCCATTTCTGCCTTTGTGAAATCTGCTTCTTTATTGCTTCTTTATGAAGCAATTACCTGCAAAATGCTTTTTCTGGTTTGGTGCTGGAAAACCAACCAAACTTTAAATGACATGGGGCTGCCTCAACCCACCAGAGACATTACCTGAGAGTAATAAATGCACTTCAACAGCCTGATCTGTTAGATGTTGGGAACAAGCCTTAAATAGACAAATCAGGGCTGGGAGGGAGAACTTGCCCACCACCCCCCTCCCCCACCACCAACTTTTTGGGCCCTTGAGCTCTATTGGAACCAGCAGGGGCATCCAAATTCTCCTCAGAGTTTAGAGACTGTCAAGATGCCTCAGCGGGGTCCTCATGCATCCTGGTCACAGTACCTGACTGAGCAATAGAGGACATATTAAGAAGAGGAGGATGCTAAAAATCAACTTGCTTCTTCATTCTGCCTTCTCGAGAGTCATTCCTTTCCTTTCAATTTGCCATGTGAACTGGACATGAAGCAGTATTCCAGTTTACAGACTGTGGAAGGCAAGAGGATAGAACACCTGTCAAGAACAAAGACTGGAAGACGGAACGGTGAATTTGGTTCCCTTTTGTCTGCTAAGCTGATCAACAGTAATTTCTTACTAATGTCAAGCAAGGACTAGATGTAAACTGCATGTTCTGTGGCATCTTTCCAGGAGTTACAGAGGGGAAATAAGGTGCAGTAGCATGCTTATATTACACCTTTTTGAACCATATTACATGGAAAATTTTGTGAGAGATTTCATCCTTTGGATACTGGAATTCCATACAGAGATAACTTTCATTTTCTGAATTTTCTTCCCAAGAAATTACAAGTTATCTTAACTAATGTAGACAAGCAGCCTATATTCCCTTTCAGATAACTCTAATTACTGTATAGACAAGATTTATAACACTTGCTTGAAAGACTAGATACGTGAGATACATACATTTTCCAGTGGGAACTTCAGAATAAGTTTGGAAGGGGCCTCTTTCTAGCTGCTGGACTGGAATATCTCTTGCTCCAATTTTAGAGAGAAAATCATTATAGACAATGTATTTTGGACCAAGAACGTTTAGAATACTAGATAAGAAAAGAATTTCTCTGTAAATGTTAGAGTGGAACTGTTCTTCATTTTGTTTCTGCTGGAAGTATTTATTTGCCCACCCAAAAAGATTCCAAAAGTATAGCTTACTGAGATTATTTTTAAAAGGTAAATATTTAGAAGAACACAACGTACTCAACATATTTTTAGGAAATGTTGATATTAGCAGCAGCAGCTAGTTGTTTATTTTATACAATTTTGAAACAAAGACTAATCAAGATAAATTCTACAAACTCTAACTTGATACTGATTCAGAATGTGAGAGTTGATGCTTTCTCTTTAAAAAGTATATATATTATGTATGTTATATACATTTTCTAGACATAGTTATGCTGTCTCTTTAAAAGTATATTTATATAAAGTACATAGAAAACGTGTATTTCATATATGTATATGTGTGTACATTTTTGCATATATGAAATACATGTCCTATGTTGATAGGAGAATATATATATAGCTCCCACTAACAAAGGACATTTTTTGCACAACATTGAAATGTACCTTAAAAAGTCTGGAATTATCAACCACAGTATGACCCTATATAATATGAATTGTATGTGTAATGGACAATTTATAATTCTTCCATCCCCAATGCAGTGCAATATATCATATAATTTGTATCTTTCTTTTTTTCTCATCAGAGATGTTGTTTGGGACGAAAATAAAAACAGCCCCTGACATATGGGAACTGGTCTGACACTTACAGCTGGGTCTCAGCATTATCAGGAATAGGCCTGGCTATCATAGCCAGGGCTTGATGTTCTCCTCTTGGACCAGACATTCTCAGGGAATATCAGCATGAGACGACGTAACTCTGTGACTGTGAAGAAGTGATACAAAAAAATAGATGATTCATGATTTTGTCTAAGCACAAGAAAAAAACAAGGTCACTGTAGAAACCACAGAAATACCAAACATCTTGCTCTCCTGGCTAATTTAAGTGATTGCTTCTGCTTTATCAATTACAGTTTTATTTTCCTTCTAGTCTTTCCTCCTTATGGAAAAGATTTATTAAGGTGCTCAATAATAGAATTATCTCCATTTCCTGATAGCATCCAACCCAAAGTGAGCAAACCCCCATTTCCTTGAACTCTCCCCAAATCACCCAAACAAAGCACAAATTCTCTAAATCCTAATACCCTCTTACTCAGACACTCACAATACCCCATGACATTTAGTCTCTCCTGTGGCAATGAACAAGGAACCCAGTTTGTTCAAGTGCAGGTGAATTCCTGGTGGTCTTTGGCTGGGAGTCATTAACATATGTTAAAACTTTACCAGAATATTATGTATTGTATGATTTGATTTATAGTACATAGAGATGTGTAAAGGTTTATGAATATACAATTATGTATGTTATTATATATAATATATACCTATTTGTATTGTAAGCCCACACTTTTTGTCCTTTTTGGGCTAGGATAATAAAAAAATGGCTAACAGTGCCTACCCTGAGGGAGTAAAGACATATTGGCATATTTGAAGAAGAGACTTCACTTTTGAATCTACTTTTTGAAATTTATTGTTATTTTTTGAGACAGGGTCTCACTCTGTTACTGAGGCTAAAGTGCAGTGGCGCAACCATAGCTCACTGCAGACTCAACCTCCCAGGCTCAAGTGATCCTCCCACCTCAGCCTCTCGAGGAGCTGGGACTAAAGGCATATGCCACCACGCCCTGCTAACTTTTTTAAGTTATTTTTTTAAGATATAGATGGTCTCACTATGTTGCCCTGGTTGGTCTCAAATTCCTGGGCTCAAGCAATCCTCCTACCTCATCCTCCCAAAGTGCTGGGATTACAGGTGTGAGCTACCACACCTGGTCTCAATTTCTTTCTTTCTTTTCTTTTTTTTTTTTTTTTTTTTAGACAGAGTCTCACTCTGTTGCCCAGGCTCCCAGGCTGGATGGAGTGCAGTGGCAAGATCTCGGCTCACTGCAGCCTCCACCTCCCCTGTTCAAGTGATTCTCCTGCCTCAGCTTCTCAAGTAGCTGGGACCACAGGTGCCCACCACCATGCCCCGGCTAATTTTTTATTTTTAGTAGAGACAGGGTTTCACTATGTTGGTCAGACTGGTCTCAAACTCCTGACCTCAAATGATCCGCCTGCCTCAGCCTCCCGAAGTGCTAGGATTACAGGCGTGAGCCACTGCTCCCAGACTGAAATCAGTTTGTTTGTTTTTTTTTTTTTTGACTCAATTATTCCTTTACGTTCCCAGAATAAAGGAAATAATTTGTAAAATTAAGGGAAATAATTGAGTATATCTTACTCTATTATTTTCCTTACATTTCCAGAGCTTGTAACAGGAATTGTTTGGCTGCAGGTATTAGAGATGTGCCTATCTACTTTGGTAAAGGAAAGGAAGGGCTTATCATCTTAATGTGCAGGAAGTCCACAGGTAAAGAACTGTGATAGGCAGAATTCAAAGATGGCCTCCAACAGCCTCACTTCCTGTTTATACATATGTCATTTGAGTGTGGACAGGACCTGTGAATATGATAGGATGTCACTCTCATGATTAGGTTACCTTGTATGGCAAAAGTGAAAGGATTTTGCAGACGTAATTAAGGCCCCAAATCAGTTGATTTGGAGTAAATAAAAAGGGAGATTATCCTGGGTTAACAAACTTCATCAAGTGAAATCCCTTAAAAGAGGAGAAAAATTCCTGAAGAAAGAAAGATTCTACTGTTGGCCCTAAAGATGCTAATAGCCATGTTATAAACTATGGAGATCAAGGTCCTAAACTAGTTGTTGACAAGTAGTCTCTGACCAACAGTCAACAAGAAAACAAAATGGTGACCTCGGTCATACAACTGCAAAAAAAAAGAAAAAAAAAAGAATTCTTTCAACAATCTGAGTAATTTCGGAAGCTGATTCTTTGCCTAGTCAAGCCTCCAGATGAGAATGATGCCTGGTTAACACCTTGATGATAGTTTTGTTAGACCTTGGGCAAAGGCACTGGTCAAGCCATGCTCAGACTTCTGACCCAAAGAAACTGAGATAATAAATGGATGTTGTTTTAAGCTGCTAAAGGTGAAGTAACTTGTTATACAGCAATATATAATTCCACAGTCCAGAGACAATATGATGGTTCTTGAAAATAATCAGTGATCCAGGCAACACCCATTGCATTTGAATTCCATCCTCAGTGTCACCCCAAAGTGAAAAGAAAGTGATGGAATTCCAGCCACAATACTCGGGTTCTAGTCAAGAAGAAGGGAAAGAAAAAAACGTCAGAGAAGTTTGTGTCAGTTGTCTGTCCCTCTTGTAAACAGTTTTCCCCGAAGACTCACATGACAACCTGTATTTATAAGCCCCACTCCTAGCTGTAAGAGAGGCTAGAAAACAGAGTATTTTAGCTGGGAATATAGCCAATAGGTAAACAAACACAAATATCAGGATTATATTAGAAAGGGAGAATGAAGTCAAGGGAACAAGGACATTTTTTATACAAATAGCAATCTCTTCCTCAGAGAGGAAAAAAATAGGAAAAATTTTCCTCACATCAATCTTTTAATGCCATTTTTTTTTTGTTTTAAAAGTTTCTGATAAGAGAAAATTTGCAAAGCAGAATGCTTCTAGCAAACACAGAAATATATTACAAGACATGTCAGCTGCGTGCTTCTGATCAGAGTATAAAGAAAGGATTCTAGTCAATACTAATGCTCTTAATCTAGCTCCATCTCTTCTGCCCCTAAATGCTTCATACCCATCCCTCTCCTTAATGAAGTTATTTGCTCCTTCACTGGGTGCATGTCCTGCCCTGTGGAAGGACTCACAAATATGATCCACAAAGCAACTGACTGATCTTTTCCCTGATCAGTTATGTTTAAACCCCAAATCCAAAACACGGAAAGAAATCTTGCATTTAAACACATTACAATTAAGTCATTTCCCTTCTCCCTTCCCTCTGCCTCACAGAAAAGTCTGTGGTTGATTGATTTACTATAGAGCCAATATGACTACTTGAAAATCAGATACTGAAGTCAGCTCATAGCAAATTAAGTTTATGAGAAAAAAGGACTGGGATATGGACATACTGGAGCCTCATTCACAAGGGTCAGAAAGAGAAGGTGGCGAAACTGTCTGGAAAGCCTTGGGACGCAGCCAAGTGTCAGAGGGAGTGCCCAACGGGTATGAAGAGGTCAGATATGGATCAGGCTGACTCCAGGGTCTCATGGGCCAAGAGAAAAGGGTACCCAGGAAACGGTGTGTTTGTTCAGGTAAGCATTAGGGTGAACCAGTAGTTGATGTCTGAGGAATTTCAATAAAGGCAGCAGGAGCCCAACTATCTGGCTGGGGGACCATTTGATAATTCACCAAAAATTTGTAGAGACAATAGTTTACAGTAATGGTTCAGATATGGACTCTCTCCTCAAAATTTTTTTTTTTTTTTTGAGTCTTGGAAGATGGTGGTAAACCCTATATGTAAACAAATTATAAAGTGATGTGTCGAAAAAAATAATACTCACAGAGTGCTAGGAATTATAGAATTAATTTGACCTTGGGAAAAGTAAAATATAGAGATGTTTTCTGGAAAGCCTATCTTGGGATCCTAAATAGCAGTATTACAAGATAGGAAAGTGCTTAAAATTGTAGTATTAGGCAATAGAAAATTCAGATTGGTGTTGCCGAGTAACCACCGACCAAACACCAATTAGGCTGAGCTAAACTCCTTTTTTTCTCCCTTCAAGTACCTTGTTTCATAAATGCAATGCTGCGTATTTGCCCTTTCCCCAAAACTTTATTGTAAAAATTGTGTAATAATACTAATAACAATAACAAAGAATAGGACAACACAATGCAGTTTCTTTTCTATTTTAATAGCTTTATTGAGGTATAAATGATATACAACGAACAGCTCATATTTAAAATATAATTTGGTAAGTTTTACCATAGCATACCCCCATTAAGCTATCACCACAATCAAAATAAGGAATATAAATAAGGAATATGTCTATCACTTCCAAAAATTTCCTCCAGCCCCTTTTTAATCTCTGCCCTTTACCTACTCCATCCCACAGCCACCACTGATCTGATTTCTTTCACTATCAGTTTGTCAAACATTAGTTTGTATATCCTAGAGTTTTACATAAGTGGAATTATAGTGTCCATTTTTGTTCCGGATTCTTTTACTCAGCATATTGAGACTCACCCATGTTAAAATATGCATCAATTGTTCTTTCCTTTTAATTGCTGAATAGTATTCCATTGTGTATCACTTACTTTTAGGCCTATCATCTTTGTTTCCTTTTCAACTCCTTTCCTTCTTTTTTCTTATTATTGACATGCTTATTATAGAAATCTTCATAATGGTACAAATGGGTAACAAAGCAGGAAAAATCAATTATAGAAAGCTTTGGCATTAGAATTAAAAACCAACCAACAAAACTAAACTAAACTGAAAACTAAAGAGTCTTTATTATTGTCAAAGTAGTAAATCTTTCTTAGAGTTATTTGAGATGCTTTGACAGACACAGAGGGGCTACTATTTCAGTCTGGGTGGCCTTGCCTAGAGCCCTCTAAACTGCACAATTTAGTGGCGCCTATTCAGTCTTACAAAGACTGTCATGTAACATGTTTTGCTTATACAAATGATCTCAATGAGGGGAGATTATGAAATGAGGTAAAATGTTAAATCTAGAAAGATAAGAGGAATACATTAAAAGTAAGGTCCTGGAAAGCCACAGGCTAATAGCTACCAATATTTTAAAAATGGTATTACCCCAAAGTGAATGTCATGAGAACTGAGGGAGAATGCAATTTTGATCACATGTGTTATCAGGAGTATTTCACTGTTGAAACACAAATTATTATTTTTTTAACAGTAAAAAATCCTTAGGTGTTCTCCATCTGCCGTGGGAAACACTTAGCAGCTTCTGCTTTTAGCCTAGCAAAGATCAACCCGACCTTGGCCAACCAGCTTGTATTTTGAAGAGTGTATTTTGTGAAACCTGTGAGTAGAGAAGGATTCATGCTTGGTAGAATTTGTTGTCTCTTTTGCTCAGTATCTTACCATGATTAATCCCCAATCCATCTTTCTCTGCTGCTGCTGTTGCTGCTGTCAGACTCATATTTCTTTTCCATAACAGACGCTGTTCAAACGTTGCTGGATTCTGGCTGGGTGTGACCTTTTATGGGGCACTGCTGCCTCCTATCAGGCTTTTATGGGCATGTTGGTTTATGCACATGTGCATTCTGACCTTGTGACCTCCAGAATAGATTCTAAGAGAACAACTGTATCTGATTTTTCTGACATTTTGGGCACCCAAACTCTTCCCAAGTGCATAGGTGCAATGAATACTCCCTTGTGGTTTGGGTTTACATTCTTCTCACATCAGAAGAACTCATCTAGGAGAATGTGAAGCCAGGTCAGAACTGCTAACATAACAACAGTGTTGCTGGCAGCCATTCAAGTTGTTTTGCATAAATTTGAGCATGAGGCAGTGTTTTCACAACATCTTTCCCTTTTTATTGTGGTTTAAGTAAGCAGTGCAAATATTTGAATTACATTTTCTGATATAACCAAGTCTGCAGAAAGGACAATGGCTAACAAAACTCTGGAAAACTTTGAAACCATTTTTTAAAATTCCTTCTCAGACCTGGTCTTTTTTCCTTTCTGAATCCTGAATCTTATTGTTAGATAAACCTAGTTATATTAAAAAGAGAAATCCGTATTATGATATTTCTAGTACTTTTAGTTTGTATTTTCTGTACTGACAGTATACCGATAGTGAGTTTACAAAGGTGAACAGTCTAGTATGACTAAAGATGTGACAAAAGTTTTTCAAATTATTGCCAAATACGCTGCTTTTCTACCATTAAAAAAAAAAAACCCTCAACTCAGATTTTAAAGTTTTAAATGCCAAGTTAAAATAATTATGAATCTACTGTTCCCTAGTTCCATCCACTACCTGTTTTGGATCTGGGTTTTGCCCTTAAATACCTATTCTATCAGAATGAACTGGGTTACCATGCCCCATCTCTTTATGTTCCTCTTGACATTTACTCCATGTTTTCTTTTTCTAAATAAGCTTTTCCTTTCTGTTTTCAAAATTGAATACTTTTCTCATCTTAGCCAAGCACCTATTTTCACTCTTTCTTCTGATGGTTGATAAAGTCACCCACACTCAATTCTTTCTCCAATACTATATTCAAAAGTGTAATTGTTTCCATCCACTTACATTTTCCTCTGCTCTGAGAGCTCTACTAATGTTTCTTCCTCACTGATGGCCTAACCCAAAAGAAAATGCTTGCCCTCACATGGCATATCCAAAGTTACATCAGATCTGCTATGGCTCAGGTATAGGACAACAAAGAGACATATCACATGACATAAGGGACAACTACACTAACACTTCAGAATTGGAAGAAACACATCGTCAAGACCTAAAAGATATGACTTATACTTTTTCATACATTACATGACAATCCAAAGTCAGTGAAACTACACAGAGTGTTTCTCACTGTCACCAATGGTTTGTGCAGCTTATAACACGGAGAGTATAGAGTAAATCCAAAGACTGGGCCAAGAAGATAAAATAGCACATTGTACTACGTTCTGAAGTGAGACATAAAATAATTTAGGTACTGATATTTAAGTGAAAGTCAGAAGGATTCTATTTATGGGTAACGACATAGTTTCTGATTTAGCATTACTGTTCAAGATGCAGGGATCTTCCTGGGCTAGTACATGTATCTGGAAAGAGGAGGGAGATTCTTAAAATATAGCATAGCATCAATTTAGCAACATTCAAGTGATAGCACACATCATATGATAGTTCAATGTGTTTATAACTAGAGTTCAGTCATTTTAGAGTCAGAGTTCAGTCACTCTCCAATAATAGAGTGATAGCTACATATTTGTTACACATATATGAATCCTATTATTACTATATTTTGGTAATAGGTCCTTAAATAGACATTACAGAAAGTAAAGCAATTTGTTATACTTACTTTTACTTTACATTTTTTATAAATTAGGAGTTGATGAAATTATCTACTCATATTAATTTCAATATATTAATATTTGCATTTAAAGATCAGCACAACATTGTTAAGCTACAAAAGTTAAATCGTAGTTATTCTTTACACATTGTCTAGGAGTGATTCAGGTTTTATTTCCTGCTGAAATGGTGTGACTCAAGATTTCAGAAAAATAAGTGGTAAAACACACACTGAAATGCACAACTTTAAAATGTGCATTTTGTGCACACACAGTTACAAAAACAAAAATATTTTATGTTATCATTAACTCAAAGCAACCTAATTATGGACCACGTTGCTTGATAGGATTTTAGTTCATGAAGCTTCAGATTTTGTTCTCTTGATAAAAGCACCCTTGAATATCATTTTTAAGCCTGACAATTATTTTCCTGTAAAGAAGATGTTATATATATCAAAAATAGAACTTCAAGTTTTCTATAGAATTACCTTGTAACGTTAAACGATGGTATCATTAGCATATAATTATAACATATATAATTATACATACATGATATGTTATATACTTTCGACATCTCCCCTGTATATGAGTGTCAGGTATAGACTATTAACAAAGCCAGGTAAAATTAAAGTAGACCTATTATCATTATTACCTTTTTAACTTACGATTTATTTTTCATTTTTGGATCGAATTTTGTACAATGGAAGCATACCAGAAATAAGTCAACAATAGATGGTTAAGAAGAGGCAAAAAGATAATTGTTCCATCTTGCCTGGTGAACTCTTAAATCAACAAAGGAGGCCGCCCCTCTGGCTAATCACCCAGTGTGGGTTCTGCGCCTGACAGGAAAGCACAGAAGTGCATCTCTGCTGCGGGGAGATTTCTCTTGTTTTCTAATTCAAACATTTGCAACACAAAGTGAATAAACCTGAAAAATGCCAACTAAGAAGTTGGGTATCTGTATTTTGGAGTGATATTTAGAATTAAGTTAGTCATGAAAATATTCTGTACCAATAACTGTGCAGTTATCGTTTCCGTACGCTGCCAACAAGGCAGACAGATGCAGAGGAAACGTCCTTACAATTTTCTGGAATGTAGACACGAAGCGCAAATTGAACCTCTGGCAGATGGCTGAAAAGGTGACTTGACAATGAGTTTGAAACAATTAAAGTGATATTCTCATGCATTCATTTCCACAATTTTATTCATTTCGAGGAAAGCCCAGATGATTGGAACATGGACATAAAGGAGGACAACCTAAGACTGCGAGTTTCATCTTCCGAAAGGTTGCATTTATAAGCAGGCTGCCCGAGGCTGCGCCTTCTTTCTCATTCTTTGCATCCAGGAGGCTGGAGGGTCTTGCAGCCTACCCCAGCTCCCCCACACTCCAACCCCATAAGGAAGGGCCACCGCCGCCCCTTGTTTAGTAATCCTTGGGTTTTCTGATCACTATCCTCTAGGCCAGCGATCGGATTCACCTCTTCTTTCTCGTCCCTACGGGCAACCAAGGCCATCAGGGGCCCTGGTCCCGAACGTGAGTAGCGAGATATTCACAATAAGGAACTAAGTGTGGACTCTCAGGGGTTGCGCTCGCCATCCAGGGACTGAAAGAGACCTGCGGGATGATTTTCTCCTTTCCTCTAGTCAGGACAAGGGGCGTGGATTCGGTTCAATTTTTCTGCTTTGGTCAATGGGAAGATGAAATAGAAAAATTCCCTTTCACTCGCAACACTGACTTAGGGGCTATCTAGCTAGAAGGCTGGCAAATTGAAAAACGGCGGGGGGCAAAAGGGACGACTGGGGTCTCTGTTTACCGCTTCTCTCATCCCTGGACTCAGGTTAGGTTAAATTTCCAGCGACGTGTGTGCTTGAAAGCAGACAGGTGGGGTTCTTGGAAACAACATATAGCAGAGTTTCTGAGCCCCAGAAGGACCTTAAAACAGGAGTTCCTGAGCCCTGAATAAGAGGCTACCTCGGGTAAAGCGATTGATGTCTGTGCGGTGAGGCTGGGAAGGGAAGGCATTGTTGACCTTTTGGGGAGCAAGTGAATAACTCAGTCGAGTTGATGAACTGACGTTCTTTCTGAAAGGGGTCGTCTCCTGGGCCCCTTTTCTTTTCTCAGTCGGCCTTTAGCAGGTAGGGAGGCAGGGCAAATTCTTCTCTCAATGTGAAGTCACAAAGAAGTGATGAGTTTTAACAGTATGGATCTTAAGTCGTAGATAATTCTAAACACACCCGCGCCAGAGTTCACACCCTTGTTCCTCTCCACGGAGTCGGAGCAGACAGCGACCTTCAAAATTGTCTCTAAAATCCCTCTCGAACTGACTGGGCACTTACTGGGATTTGAGGGGTTTTTCTTCAGCTTCCAAACTACTATTACGCGCAGAATATACTGGTAGTTGCCAGCAATGATTGCCCCCCATCTCTTTTTAAAAGTAGCCCCCGTCCACGCACCATTCAGCTTACACTGAACTGTCCCGACATGCCTTAGCCGTCAGTTTAATTCACAAAGTAGCTGTAACTCTTGACATCACCTCCGCAGCCCACCCGAGGACTCCTTTCCAGGACACCTTATGAGGCTGTTTTTCGAGCGCTGAATTCTGAGACTTAAAGGAAGGTTACTTGAGGCATCCTGGTAGATTTCCGGGCTTCCAACTCCCTCCCCTGCTTGGCTGGTAATTTTCTGCTGCTCCACCTCCTCCCCCACTTGACCTCCTCCAAGGTACCTTCGCCTCCCCTCCCCCGCTCATTCCCAGTAAATCTCCAGCGGGTGGGGGAAATCAACCCTTTGGCGCTAAACTCTGAGCTGCCCGTTGGACACGATTGCAGTGGGGGAAATGGTGTCCGTCCTTTCAGAAAGAATGATCAACTAGATGGAGGTAACTTGCTCCACGTTTCCCGAGATCTCAGGAGGACCTATGAGTGTTTTGCTAGATTCAGGGCAAATGTAGATTTCAGCTGAACCGCTCAGGACTTGAGAGATAACTATTTCACTCTCCGGACTGCAACCACTTCCGCGAGAATCTGATACATTTAATGAAGGCTTTGCCAGATGTACGGGTCAGCGCGTCCTTGGCCCAGCACAACTTAGGTCAGCACACTGCACTCACTAGCACCAACCTGGGATCCACGCAGCAGAACTCGGTTAAAAATCGTCTTTCGTGGTCACTTAGGAGTTCTAGGGGGCAGGGGGAAACAAGAAAAAGGTTTCACTTGACACTGCCGGCCGCTTTTGGTAAGTCATAGCAAATACTTTCAGAAGCACAATTTTAAAGGGAGAATCCAAATTTCCGTCCTCGCTCGGCCGAACTCCCTGCAATCAGCTGCAGACCATCGCAGGCTCAGGACTGAACTGAGGTTTGTGGCTTCGCAGCTGCCCCGATGCAATGCCGGGAGCATGAAATTCTATCTCGGCTGAGAACCGAGCAACAGACCGCACAAGAACAGTGCCTTCTGGCCTGTCATCTGCCAAGAAATACCAGGAACGCTAGTGTCAGAAACAACTACCTGAACCCAGAAAGTAAGGCTAGGAAGCTCTGTGTGCAAAGAAAATTCTTGCTAATTCACCCAGACTGTTTTAACCGGTTAATAAAGCAACTGACACTCAACAAAACCACAATCGCAGCAGGAGTCCTAGGCATCAAAATAAGAATCACAACTAAAGGTTTGTTGTTGTTGTTAACAACTGCCTTTATTATCATTGCTTAGTATTTTTTTAAGTAAAAGGAAAGAAAAAGAGATAATCATTTCATACCCAGTGGTATCTCTTCCTTTTCTCCGAAATTAGAGCACAGATTCTCTTGATTGTTCCTCAATAAGCCACCACCACCAATGGGAAGAGAGGCAAATTGGTTCTAAACACCCACACCCCGTTCCGGTGGAATATAGTTAATCCTAACTCCTTTAAAACGCACATAATTTTATCTGACCCTTGGACATGATTAAAGATACTGAGGGCTTATATAGCCTTATTCTACATGACTAGAGACTACACATAAAAGATAAAAACGGGAAAAGGGATACATATGCATCTACTCAATATCCATTTTTAGAGGTAAATAAAATGTTCCTGTTTCACTTTGGCCCCCAAACTATATACGATTGTGGACATCAGAAAATATAAACCCTTCAGGTATATATATATTTTCATCTGAATACCTTACTCAGTGAAACTAGCAGTGTAACTGTTATTCTACTCTTTCAAACCTGATTCTGATGTGAGCTAAACATATAGCATCATCTCCCTGGGAACAAATTCCCAAATTTATACCTTCATTGGAAAGCTGATCAAAGCCCCTCTTCCCTTCCCAATCTTGGTTAAATGAGAAGGAATAAGTTGTCTGTTTGTGACTTCCCAAAGAACCAACTTAAAATTCATTTGTATGTGCCAGAGGTTATTGGGAGATCAATAAATGCTAAATGTGTAATTTTACCTTTCAATTGGAATTAAAACCTATTCAGATTTTTGAAGGTAGCTTGGGAGCATGATGTTTGTTCAGGAATCTGTATCTGACATTAAGTTTGATGTGGAATGTTTAAATTGTAATTAAAGCAGAGAAAGCAACAGTATACAAAAACACAGGTCTAAGAGCCCACCAGGAGGTTGAGTGTTAACAGCCACATTTTGGAAGTTGTATACGAGTGCACATGGGGAGATGCCACAGACGCCAGAGGAACTTACGTTTCAGTATCCCTTTTATATTGAAAGACACTGTCGGATATATTGAGGCAGCCTGGAGGTGATGGGGACTATACTTAATAACTACTCATACTCCTCTTTTTCTCAGTAAAGGAACTCAAACCAGAGATTCACACTATTGCCGTTTTCAAGGATATATTTTCGACCTAACAATATACAAAGGTCAAAACGAGTCCATTTTTGAGAGGACAGGGTCTAATCCTCCCTTTGAACACAAGAGGTCGCTCCTGTAATCAAGTATTAAGGAAAAATTGCTAATCAGTTTTATGTATTCTCTAGAAAACAAAATTTTACAGATATATTTGATGTACTAAATCCACATACAGCAATCAGCTGAGGAAATGAGAATAGTCCATGATCAATTTAGAACTTCAAGGTGAGGTAAAACTACAAAGCCTGCTATTCTAACTTGGATTTAAAATATATCATGATACATGCACTGAACTTCAGAGCATGTCCATCATGGTGGGGGTCCCTCAAACGTCTCCTTTTAATGCGGGTATCTTCACCATGCGTCTTGCTTCTATCAGTTTAGGAACTAAGAAAACACTTGTTTACAACAATGGTGCAGAATGAAAAGAAGAAAATGTTGTCTTCACCATTAAGGTGAAATTGCCTGTTACTAAAGGTTTCCCCTAAGCCACATGCCAGTTTTTCTACTTGGAATTGTTATCATCTGCAATAATTCTTTGTAATGCAATAGCTTATTGGTTTAGGGAGTTAAAATACCACACTATGTGTGGGAGGTGGGGGCTGGTTTGAAGGAAGATGGATAGTGAGGGTGCTTTGTGGATCTCAAATATAAGTCATCAGGCTTCTGGTAGCTTCTGGTGTTTAATTCCATCTTATAAACGTGGCATGATAGAATATGACTGGGTAAAACTCTCCATTTTCTGGCATTGTGGTGGTTATCTTTTTTTTACTAGGGTCAACATGTTTATCTATATGGGAAACACGCCCGAATACTGGGAAGATTTGCTTCGTGTTGAGATTATCAGCATCAGCTTTGCAAAAACAGCTTGACAAAAGGCTCCATACATTTAATACCAGAGACTAGAAACAGACACACACACACACACACACACACACACACACACACACAACTGGTAAACTTATCAGCCTAGGTCTATTCAACTTTCACTTTCATACACGCGCTACAAAATAACATAATAAAAATGGAAGGGAAGAGAGATCCAATTTGAAATCCTCCTTGAGAAAAAGCAAAACAAATCAAAACGAGTTCCTGGGGAAGAAAGCCTCAGTTAGGTCAAGAGGAAACTTTTGCATCTTAAATTCCCTTTCTGCTTTGGAGAGGCATTACCCGTTCAAGCTCAGCCAATGCGACCGGCCAGGACTTAAAGCTCTTATCAAGGGTTAGATTTTGCGAAAGATACAAAGAAAGGAGTTTCCTAACACACCGGGTCTTCTCACGGCAACAAGACACCGAAATTAAGCCTACTATGGTTTGTGTCTGTAGGCCTTTTTAGATAAAACTGGCAGTCCCATTAGATAAGAAATGGCTTTTTAGAAGCTTTGGGGGAAGCGCGGGGGTTCTTCGTGGCCTTCCTGTGACTTTGTCTTTGGCAGACTGTAAGAGATGATGGGAACACGTAAGAATGATTGAAAAAGGTTACCGGCGAGTTGCACCCAACAATCTTCTCTCTCCAAGTAGTTTCCTGAGGGAAAATTATTATATATCAACGCCTAGGGACGGGAAATAGATCTTCCACTGTTCTGTAATAAATCCCTCCCTACTCGCGCCCTTACACTAATGCATTGTTTAAAAATCTCCAGTCATGGAGACTTGTCCTTATAATTATCAAAACACCACAGCTAGCTGCACAAGTTTGCTTAAAAACAAAGGGCAGGAGACCAGCAGAGAGAGGAATTGGACAGTATATAAAAACCTTACAAACTTTAGACTACTGAAAGATCATTTCGCTCTTTGGCTTAGGGTTAGTGAACTTCAATTCTAGAGTTTAAACTGAAAAGCAGACCTCGCGGGTCTGAAAGACAAAAAGTCCGCGGAGTCAACTTCATTTTACCCGTGCGTTCCAACCTGCTTGTCCGCAACAGCAAGAAGCGCTTTTCCTCCCACCCCACGTTTTTAGATATCTGAGGTCGGGGAAGACGGAGTTACGGTGTAGCAGTCACGAAACAGTTCCTCTGGGTTTAATCATCCTATTTCCAATTCTTCTTCCCCTAGCGCGCCGAGCGCAGCCAGTTCTGGAGGGAACTCCCCCTCCCGAGCAGCCAAGGCGGGCTAGGCCCCGGGGATGTGCGCCACGGCGTGGGACCAAACCAAGATAAACGCCCTGCTCCAAGTTCCCCCCGTTTCCTAGAGCCCGGGAGGGACCTCGTCAACAGGTAGACCTACCCACCAGCCACTCGCCACGAGCGGCAGAAAGTGAGCCCCGCGCGCAACGCTGCCATTCGGACTGCGGGGACCCCAGGAGCGGAGGGCGGAGGAGTAGCGCGACAGGAGGCGAGGGCGCAGACGGCACGGCCGGGAAGGAACACGGGAGGGGGCAGAAGGAAGAGGAGGGGAAGGAGAGGGAGGCCAGAGCCAGAACAGCCCGGCAGCCCGAGCATCGGGGGAGAACGGGCTGAGCCCGGAGCAAGTTGCCTCGGGAGCCCTAATCCTCTCCCGCGAGCTCGCCGAGCGGTCAGTGGCGCACAGCGGCTGCGAGACTGAAATATGATAATCAGAACAGCTGCGCCGCGCGCCCTGCAGCCAATGGGCGCGGCGCTCGCCTGACGTCCCCGCGCGCTGCGTCAGACCAATGGCGATGGAGCTGAGTTGGAGCAGAGAAGTTTGAGTAAGAGATAAGGAAGAGAGGTGCCCGAGCCGCGCCGAGTCCGCCGCCGCCGCAGCGCCTCCGCTCCACCAACTCCGCCGGCTTAAATTGGACTCCCAGATCCGCGAGGGCGCTGCGCAGCCGAGCAGCGGCTCTTTCAGCTTTGGCAACCCCAGGGGCCACTATTTCCCACTTAGCCACAGCTCCAGCATCCTCTCTGTGGGCTGTTCACCAACTGTACAACCACCATTTCACTGTGGACATTACTCCCTCTTACAGATATGGGAGACATGGGAGATCCACCAAAAAGTAAGAGGCTATTTTACCTTGTGGGGCTCGGTGTGCTGTTCTTGTGCGGGGTTCTCTCTCAGGCACCGGCTGAGGTGCCAAGGGCTCTTTGGAGTTGGAGTCATTGCCTGGAGAAAGAGAAAAGGTGGCTTTTTCTTGTTGCCGCCGCGCCTGCATGCTTACTGTCGGTTCTTATCTTCGGGAAACTGATCGTACCTTGTGTTTGAATTCGCCTGTGTACCCTCCAAAACCCTAGCTTTTTGGTGCTAAGCGGTGATTTCCTCCTGGGGAATCCTGAGCTCTCCGAGAAGGTTATTATGTTGCAAAGGTTTGCCTGCACAGTCAATACCCAGAGATGTGAATTAGCATTAGACTTGCAAAAGAGTGACAACTGTATTTATGCCTGCTCTTGCTAACAATATCCAGTCCTATGTGCTATTTAAGAGCGTGCTTCATGGAAAATATAGACATCCCTGCATTCACTTAACGATTCTAGTCAAAACCTTTTCTTTGACTTGACTTATCCATAATCTTTCCCAATGATTATAGCAAAGAGGAAGGAGGGGGATAAAAAGAAATACAAAATGAGCGGGTTTGATTGCGTGCTAGGCGTACAAATGTAGACTATTCCAATCTGCATTTTACATATATTCCACCTCCTTTAAAAATGAGTTAAGGTTTTGATGGCACACTTCAATTACCATCCCAAAGTGCAATACTCTTAAAAAAAAAAAAAAAAGAAAAAAAAAAAAGAAACCTCACAGAGTACGCCCTATAAGAGAACAGAGAACGACACTAAAAGTGTGTTTATCTCTGTAGGAAGTAAACGCTTAGTCAATCATGTATTTATTTTCATTTCAGAAAAACGTCTGATTTCCCTGTGTGTTGGTTGCGGCAATCAGATTCACGATCAGTATATTCTGAGGGTTTCTCCGGATTTGGAATGGCATGCGGCATGTTTGAAATGTGCGGAGTGTAATCAGTATTTGGACGAGAGCTGTACATGCTTTGTTAGGGATGGGAAAACCTACTGTAAAAGAGATTATATCAGGTATGGCATTTACACTCCTTCCTTAATTTTGTGAGATTTCCCTTACTCTCCCCACTCTTTATGTATTATTTGGTGTGGCTTTGTCTTTTTGTGGTTTGCCTCTGTGGAGTCATGCAAGCCAAAGTTACCCTGTACATGTGTTACAAAAATCAAGCTATGCTGTTCATTTGATTTTTTAGTGGAGAAAAACAAAAACCCTTAACAGTGGTATTCATAATTCTGGGGTATTAAGGCTTGTTTAATTACTCTTGGAATTTATGATGCACAAATTATTTTCCTCTTTCACTCTCCCCTTTACAAAACAAAATTTTTAAAAGATGGAGAAGTTTGGGTCTTTAACTTTAAAATAGGGTCGACTTTTATTGTATAGTGCAGTGTTCTGTTTGTTTTAGTCCTTTTTAAAATTAGTAACTTACAAATTTTTTTGGTGACATCAATGCAATAGGTGAAATAAAAGTTTGACCGAAGCATATTTACAAATGTACTTTGAAAGAGCGAGTACAGGTATTGCTCCTTTTATTTTTTGGGTAAGACTTCCTTCTGAGAAAAATTTAAAACCAACCTAAATATTCCTTGCAGAAAACACCGGAAACTTAATCTTTTTAAATATTAACCCTTTGGTGACATCTAACTGTCTCTTCTTTCTTATCTTATCTGAGCTGATGAATTAGAGCAGATCAAATTGCCCATCATCTGTCTACGAACAATTGGTATATTTAGATAATTGAACAGCTTCCTTTCTCACATTAAAATCTGGTAACTGATAAAATGAGCGAATTGTCCAAATTGACAAGACTGAAACCACATAGGAACTTTCTGAGTTTGGTTTTGTTGTTTTGGAGAGGTTTTTTTTTCCCCCCCTCCAATTTATTCTGCATCAGGCTTTGCTAATCTCAAGTTTTCTCTGACTTGTGTGTATATATCAGAAACTTTGTTTTTTGCCTTAGAAAGCCAGTAGAGTCTCCAAAGAAAATTGTATGTGTTTTATTAACAAACAGAAGAGAGATCACCATCATTATTATGTTAAATAGCAAAATATCACTTTTTAAATGTCTGGTGGCTGTTAACAAGTAATTAATTAGCTTTTGTAAGGCAAATGGTTTCTGAAGCTTGAGAGCTTTTATTAAAGTTTAATTAAGATTTAATATACAGTCACAGTTTGCTCCTGCTCACTTAGTATCCAGCATTTTTTTCTTCTTTTTTATAAATCATGACACGGAGAGGATAATCTTGGTAGATAAAATTAACCTGGTTGGGGGAGGTTAATACTTTAGAGAGGGAGTGAAAGGAAGTAAGGGAAGTCGGGGTACAGGAAGGGGGAGGGATTTTCTAAATTGTGTGGTCACCGCCAAAGTCAAGTCTTCACCCTATGAAATGGAAGATCTCACATTGAGTAGGCGGAGGGAGGAAAAACTTCTGAATCCACCTTCTAACCTCTGACAAATGAGCGTTTTCATGGTTTACTAGATTGGTGTGTAAACGCAAGATTCTAGAGAAGGAGAGTCCACTTCAGGAGTATCTTTACTCCTGTGGAAATAGTATTTTGCTCAATTGCACACAGGTTTGCATGTGCCTACTTCTGGATATACACATTTGTAGAAGGACCTAATCATTTTTACCTTCTCTCCACTCTCTCTCAACTCTCTCTCTCTCTCTCTCTCTCTGTGTGTGTGTGTGTGTGTGTGTAATCTTGTAGTTGTAAAAGCAGAACAGACTGAACAGTTAGATTTCCACATCTCTCGTTGGAGAAGCAGTATGCGTCCTCCTGTTATGTGGATCTTGTCCTCTCTCTCCCATTCTTTCTGTTTGTAGGAATGCCCCAGCTTCTGTTATTCCTGAAAGATGGAGAAGGGGCCAGGGAAGTGCAGCCTAGATGGAACCTATAAAGATTGTCCCTTGGTAAGGAAAGGCCAGCAGTGAGAAAGACCTGAGAAGTGGGTCTTTGCATTTTTTCAGTCTGGTCATGGTTTTCAAGAAAATTGAAATAGAGGTAGATGATTCAACAACTTGAAAAAGATTAGGGAACAGACACAGATTTTAAAAAAAATAATAATAATACAAGGAAGAATGAAGAGGACATGTTCTGTTAACATTGCCGCCTGAAGAAAGTCTATAGTTGGAGAAAGACTGGAAAGTACTTGTGCAAAAGGAGATGTGGAAACGCTCAGAGGTTTCATTTTGTTATTCTGCTTGTTTATTTGTGAGTGTTTGCAAACCGAGTGGGGTGACAATCCCCTTCTCCTACCTCCTTTTTCTTGGAAGGAGGACTTTGTGTTGCAGTTTTAGACATTTCTAGCAGCAGAATTTGGGGGATAGGGAAGTGAAAGTGTGGCTGTCGGTGGCCACCAGAGTCTTTCTGGCTTCCTTCCTGCCGAGATCTGCAAGATCAACCTGGGACTGATGGCTAGAGCAGCAGCCCGAGTCAGGAATCCAATACATTTTCTGTGGTACAGGCTAGGTGTTTTGAACTAAGAGTTACCGCCTAAGACAGAGGTTCATCGGAAAGGAAACGGGAGTAAAAGGGAGGAGGGAGGAAGGGGAAAAGAGAGATGGGGGAAGGAAGAGAGACAGGGAGGGAGAGAGCAGGGTTTCATTTCTGTCCTTCTGTTCCCAGCTTCTGTTTGGAAATGTTGTTTACTTGGGGCGTCTTGCCCGGCATCTTGGACCAGGGAAGTGCCCGCCTGAAGTGACCCCCTCTTCCTGTGCTTCTCTCCCGGCTCTGGGCCTCCCCCGCTACCCCGCCCCGCACAGGTTGTACGGGATCAAATGCGCCAAGTGCAGCATCGGCTTCAGCAAGAACGACTTCGTGATGCGTGCCCGCTCCAAGGTGTATCACATCGAGTGTTTCCGCTGTGTGGCCTGCAGCCGCCAGCTCATCCCTGGGGACGAATTTGCGCTTCGGGAGGACGGTCTCTTCTGCCGAGCAGACCACGATGTGGTGGAGAGAGCCAGTCTGGGCGCTGGCGACCCGCTTAGTCCCCTGCATCCAGCGCGGCCACTGCAAATGGCAGGTACTCCTCTGCCCGGCTCGGGTAGGCAGGCGCCAGGTTAAGCCAGCCTGTGTGCCGGCGGCCAACAACAACCATGGTAGCTACAGGAGTGGTGGTAGTGTTTGCCTGCAGTTAAATGAAGTGTTTTGTATGCAATTTGCTTGCGCTGTGCTCTGCTCCTTTGCAGCAAGGTTCAGTGCACTCACTGTCTCCCTTGATTCCCGGAGCACACCTACACCGTCTGTGTGTCTATATGGTTACACATAAATGTACACCACTTGTGTACACGTGTATACACACGTCCAAACATTACTTCCAGTTCGCTTTGGTCTCCAAACCTTGGCTTGCTGAAAACGGGCTTCAGCTCTCAGCCAGGTATTCTCCTGCTGCCTAATTAAAGGGGCGGAGCCCCGGGTCCCTGGAGCTTCATCCTTTAACCCAATGAAGGAAGCTTAGGTGGCCTGAAGTCATTTAGTCTCCCAAATCCTTTTTCCTTGTGAGTTGCTTCACGGTCGAAAAATTTTTTAAATTTTTTATCTTTTTGTGAGAGACCAAGACTGAAAAGATACAATTTTAAAAACTGCAGGCCATTGCACAGAGCTATAATTTAAAACTGTCAACAAGCTAATCTGCAGTAATTGCCTTTTAAAGGGAGCCTGTTTCTTTAAATCATTCATTCTATATGATTTGGTGAGAATTTCATCTTCAGGCCCATGGTTGTAGCTCTAAATTGACCCCATAGGTGTTGGCCTGACACTAGGGGGTTGTAGAAGGTGCAGGATGTGTATCATATAGATAAGAGGACTCATTCCCAAGGAAGAGGAGTGGAAACCCCGTAAGGTTGGTCAGGACCAAAGTCGTGGGTAAGAAGGTGGACAGTGTTTCCAAACCTGACTTTCTGTCATGAGTAGATCGACTCCTTTGCAGTTTTAAAGTATAAGTTCCCACTAAACACTGAAGGTGAGGAAACTATAGCGCTCCCTTGCCCTTCTGCCTTCTGGCAGCTCTAAGAATTCTGTTCAGGGGGATTTGTGACTAGTGTGCACCGGGGCAAGGCCAGGGGTGGTGCTCCTGTTCAGTGGAGCCTGCACTCTGCTTGCCGGGAAACGCAGAGGAAGCTAAAATACCAGGAGGGAGGCGGGGGACATATCCCAGCCACCGTTTATCTAGAGCCTAGGCAGCTCAACAGAGTTTCCGTTTTCTACTGCTTGGAGTCTGCCCATCTCAGGAACATCCATGTATTACTTTAGATTTAATACGAAGGAAGAGCAAGGATTGGAGATATGGCAGAAATAGCGAAAGTCTTCAGCCCCTTGACATGATTGTCCTCTCGGACTGAAGTTCAAGGTGTGCTGGCAGAGTTCTCAGCCTTCCCTTTGCAGAAATCCCTGCTCGTGTAGTATTTATGGCTGTCCCTGAAGTGCTCTGCGTTCTTCCTTGTACCCTCTGTGGCCTTGGCCCAAGAGAAAATTCTGAGCCTGGAGAGGGTGGTAATCAATGTAACTGGGACCCAGTCTGGGCACAAGGAAACGTGAGAAAGGAGGAGAAACAGTGCTGAAAAATGCCATGCCTGCTGGGAACAGGGGGACAGATTTTAAACCTGCTTCCCTTGGCTAACACTTTGTTGACACGAGGAGGGGCGGGTGCTGCATTCCAGCCCGGGATTACTCAGCATTGACCTCTGCAGATTAGAGAGGAAGATTTTATTCTCCCTTTCACCCTCTTCGCCCCACCTCTGCCGCCCCCTGCTTTGTGTGCCGAGGCTGCAAACACTGGCCATTGTCCTGGAGTGTCTCAGGCGGGCGAGCAAGCGAGCGGGCGGGCGGGCGGGCGGGCAGGCGAGCGAGTTAGCGCAGGCGGGCGGGCGAGCGAGGGCGGGCGGGGAGCGAGCGGCCAGCCCAGCGCTCATGGCGCTCCTTGCCCCGCAGCGGAGCCCATCTCCGCCAGGCAGCCGGCCCTGCGGCCCCATGTCCACAAGCAGCCGGAGAAGACCACCCGCGTGCGGACTGTGCTGAATGAGAAGCAGCTGCACACCTTGCGGACCTGCTATGCCGCAAACCCGCGGCCCGATGCGCTCATGAAGGAGCAACTGGTAGAGATGACGGGCCTCAGTCCCCGTGTGATCCGGGTCTGGTTTCAAAACAAGCGGTGCAAGGACAAGAAGCGAAGCATCATGATGAAGCAACTCCAGCAGCAGCAGCCCAATGACAAAACTGTGAGTGGCTCTGGGGCCAGGCAGGGAATGCGAGGGGGAAGTAGATGCGGCGTGCGAGGTGCGTTCCTGGTGCCCAGTCTGGCCGGCGCGCGGTTTTCGATCCTGCTCCTGGGCAGGAGTTTGGCCGGGACTGCCCCTCATCCCCACCCCCACCCATTCTTGGGGGAGAGGTTACCCGGCTCCGAGTGGGGAAGCTTGGAGGCTCCGTACGCCAGGGGAGCGGCAGCCAGGTCCCAACCTTGTGGGTGGGCTCATGCCCTTCCTCGTCGCCTGTACCTGCGAACCGGAGAAACGTGCTGTCCTCCCCTCCGAGGGCGGGCGGCAACGAGGTTTGGCCCGGGTTTTGCCAACCTTCAGATCGTCAGTTCCTCACATACAGTAGAAGAGGGAGGGATACTAACACCTTGGGTTCCTACCTACATCCAGGGATTCCGTGGGCAGGTCGCCCTGTGAGCCCCCAGGGCGCACTGTACTTTTGAGTAAGGTACAGTGCGCCTTCAGGCTGAGGAGTTCCCCCAAGGTGACCCGCATGCCCAGAGCACCCTCTGCTCCAGGTGAAGCCCAGGCCTCCACAGAGACTCGCACCAGTATCCACTGTTATCTTGGGCCCACGGAAGCACCCACTCTGCAGGCTTCCTGGTGAAGTTAAGCTAGAGTTTCTTTTCTTTCTTTCTTTTTTTTTCTTTTACTGCTTTGGCCCTATTTTTAAATGCCATAAAACCTGCTGTCATTAAACTTGGCAGGCTGGCCAAGACTGGGCCAGGGCACTTTCTGAGTTGGTTAGTGCATAATAGCACAATAGGAACCAGATCCAAATGCTTTGGGGGCGATGGAGTCGGGGGCTGGCGCTTCCTTGAGGAGAACTACTTGGAAAAAATCTGCAGCTTACTGAAACTGCCCAGAAAACCACCCTGTCTAGAGGCAGAAGGGAGAGCCTGCTTACCTCAGCTTTCTAGTTCTGGGAAGCTATGGCCTGAGAAGGCAGAGGGGAGGAATTGGGCTGAGCTGTGAAGGTAAGGGGGAAGAAGAAAGTTAAAGTAGAATTTGGTTTAATAAGGTCCATGCAGACCTAATAGTCCAGCCCACAGAGGCAGAAACACAAAACACAATAAAACAAAACTGAACTCTAGCTAATATCCATAGGTACAGCAGATTAACTGAGTCAATAAAGGCCACTATATAGATAAGATAATACCAGGGTATATTTGCTTAGCCTGTGCAGACAACGGAGGGAGGGAATTTGCTCATTAACATGTTGGGATTGGTGGGGGGGGGGGGCCTATTCACAGAATATCCAGGGGATGACAGGAACTCCCATGGTGGCTGCCAGTCCAGAGAGACACGACGGTGGCTTACAGGCTAACCCAGTGGAGGTACAAAGTTACCAGCCACCTTGGAAAGTACTGAGCGACTTCGCCTTGCAGAGTGACATAGATCAGCCTGCTTTTCAGCAACTGGTAAGTGTCAGCTCCCAGATGGAAGAGGCTGAATTCCCAACAGGGGACTCTGGTTTAACTGTCACACACTGAAAGATTCAGTGGGGAGGGTGCCTTCTTGGGCTCAGGGTTGGGGAGAAACCAAGGAGATGGGTAATGAAGAGAAGGGAGACAAATGCAAGGAAAACGAACCTCTTATGCATCTTTTTTTTTTTTTTTAATGAGACTGCATAATTTGACCATATAGGTTGAATTTTCTATCAATCAGGACTTCTTTGAAGGATTAATTTCAAGGTACCTAACTCTAGGTAGCATGTGCCAGAAGATGTACAGTGTTGGAGAATCATACATCTTAGAATTTTAGAGTTGTCCAGGACTTCAGGAAATCGTCTTGGCATTTCAATCAGCAATTAGTAAGTTTATCCTTCCTGAGCATCTAGAGAATGGGATATATAAGGACCCAAATCAAGGTGATTGTAGTTCATAATCAATGCTATAATACATAATCAGTGTCGTTATCAATAAACAGCAGCCACATGTCTGGGTGCAGTTTTCAAATATATCAATAAAGATTATTCAAATAGATCAATACTTTTTGTTACGGTATCTGTTGCTGGGAATGTCTTAATCTAAAATGTAGAATCGTTTAAACGTTTTCAAGTGTATGAGTTCAAATGTCATAGAGACACACACCTTGTACCATGTATAGCAAAAGGGACATGAGCTCTACCAATCAGAAGTAAAGTGTTTAATCTGTGAAAACCTTAACATGTTTTCCACATCCAGTGAAGAGAAAATTAATTCACTTTTTGCCTACAAAAGGCGTAAAGAGTCAAGATGAGTAAGAACAATAAATATATATCCTTCGTAATATGCTGTATTTATATATATATATGATTTTTTTTCTTGAAGAGTAATCAGCCTTATAGAATCTTGTTTCATAAAATGTAAAGATGTATCCCGAAACCTTGTTCCCTTTTTTGGAAATGAACCTTTAGTTGAGGTTAGCTTTTTACCCTCATATTTACCTGAAGGGTATTTGCTTTCTCAATGTCAACAGTTAGGTAATTGGCCAGAGGCAAGTGGTTAAAAGGGCTTGGCCCCAGGCTGGTGTTTGCAAATGCTAAGTGGGTACAGAGGCTAGAAGTCCCTTAATCTCATATTGGAAAAATTTACTGTAGAAAGAAATGTAGGCTCTGGAACTAGGAAAAAAAAATTATTTTAAGGCCATTAATCTGTTGAGTTATTTGAACGAAACCTGAATCACAGAAGGAAGCTAAGGGGAGGGTTCAGGGCAGCCAAATGTTTGCACTTTCTGAAACTTTAGTGTCAGATGAGAGCTGTGGAAGGGAAGCTGAGGCAGGGGTGTGCATGGTTAGAGAAGGTTTACAACAGCAGTACAATGTGTTTATGGTTAAAGAAGGAGTCAGATATTTAAGAAGAAGTCAGATATTAGGGTTAAAAGAAGGAATCAGAATGGGATTATGTCATAATATATGGGTCTCATTTTGGAAGGAAGAGCCTGATGTAAAGAGAGAGAGAGAGAGAAAGGCCAAAAGGCAGGAGGACCAACAAGGAAGAATGCCCAAGCTATGAGCCTGCTGAGGAGTTTATCTTTGTTCTGTGGAGCCTTCTCTCAATCTCCCGTCAAAGGATCTGAGCCTGTTAACGGATTTTTCAACTGAAGAAGAGAGTCTTTGATGCCTAGAGACTGAGAGCTCGCCTACTCCCAGGGCAATATGTAGCCAGCAGGATAATTTTATCTTGAGCATGCATAGTAGAGTTGTGATGCCATTTTACAGTGGGAAACACATTTGTTCTTAAATAATTTAGTGTAACATAATGTTGGAATTTCAGTTTCAGTTAAAACAGAGATCTTTTGGAAGATGGGAAAGCGAGAGGATTTCTTCTCAAGTTTTTCTCCTCTAGGCTTTCTCTAAGCTTATTAAAATTCAGTTATCTATGTGGGTATCTTTACATATCTATCTACACAAACATTTCCACATACACAATATGATGAGTTTATAATCTTTTTATGAATACTATTCCAGTGTCCTTTATTTATTTCTCAACCTTCTATGCAGGTCAATTTTTCAGAAGGAGGACCGGGCTCTAATTCCACTGGCAGTGAAGTAGCATCAATGTCCTCTCAACTTCCAGATACACCTAACAGCATGGTAGCCAGTCCTATTGAGGCATGAGGAACATTCATTCTGTATTTTTTTTTTCCCTGTTGGAGAAAGTGGGAAATTATAATGTTGAACTCTGAAATGAAAGTATTTAACAACCCAGTCAATGAAAACTGAATCAAGAAATGAATGCTCCATGAAATGCACGAAGTCTGTTTTAATGACAAGGTGATATGGTAGCAACACTGTGAAGACAATCATGGGATTTTACTAGAATTGAACAACAAACAAAACGCAAAACCCAGTATATGCTATTCAATGATCTTAGAAGTACTGAGAAAAATAAAAAGACGTTTTTAAAACGTAAAGGATTTATATTCAAGGATCTCAAAAAAAGCATTTTCATTTCACTGCACATCTAGAGAAAAACAAAAATAGAAAATTTTCTAGTCCATCCTAATCTGAATGGTGCTGTCATTGCCTTGCCAAACAGGAGCTCCAGCAAAAGCGCAGGAAGAGAGACTGGCCTCCTTGGCTGAAAGAGTCCTTTCAGAAAGGTGGAGCTGCATTGGTTTGCGATGTTTTAAGTTGACTTTAACAAGGGGTTAGTTGAAATCCTGGGTCTCTTGGCCTATCTTGTAGCTGGTTTATTTTTTACTTTGCCCCCTCCCCCCTTTTTTTGAGATCCATCCTTTATCAAGAAGTCTGAAGCGACTTTAAAGGTTTTTGAATTCAGATTTAAAAACCAACTTATAAAGCATTGCAACAAGGTTACCTCTATTTTGCCACAAGCGTCTCGGGATTGTGTTTGACTTGTGTCTGTCCAAGAACTTTTCCCCCAAAGATGTGTATAGTTATTGGTTTAAATGACTGTTTTTTCTCTCTATGGAAATAAAAAGGAAAAAAAGGAAAATTTTTTTGTTTGCTCTTGCATTGCAAAAATTATAAAGTAATTTATTATTTATTGTCGGAAGACTTGCCACTTTTCATGTCATTTGACATTTTTTGTTTGCTGAAGTTAAAAAAAAAGATAAAGGTTGTATGGTGGTCTTTGAATTATATGTCTAATTCTGTGTGTTTTGTCTTTTTCTTAAATATTATGTGAAATCAAAGCGCCATATGTAGAATTATATCTTCAGGACTATTTCACTAATAAACATTTGGCATAGATAAATAAATAAACACAGTGATCCAGGGTTCCTCTTTTATGTTTACAAACAAGCTATTCAAATGTCTGAAAGTAAGGATTGCATGTGAATTGGAGTAAACTGACACACAATTGGAGCGATGTTGTATTGCAAATAGTTAAGGTTGAGTTTGCAAGTTTGGGTTTCAATAGTTGGATCAAAGTTGGTTGGAAACCCCTTAGCTCTCAGCTATGATAATGCTACTGGTTTTGTGAAAATGAGATGCTGTTCTCTGTCCTGACCCCTCTTTCCTTCCCCCAATCTCTTCCTTGCCGTACCCCACCCATCCACCTACCCCAAATAGGAAAATGGTCTTCTTTAAAATGGCTTTTGATTCAGAGTCACTGTTTTATTTTTTTTAGAATAAGTGATTTATACCAAAGGCTCCTGCTTGGGATTGTTGAAATGACCTGTATGTCAAATATATAAGCTCTTGGTAAAAGAGAGGCTTTCTGCCTAGCCAGTGAGGTATGACCATTATTTACCAGTGGCGGCTGTCAGCCGATTGAGAAATGCTGCTGTATTTGTGCAAAAGGAACAGTCCTAGAGAAGAGAGTATGCTCTGCAATTCCCAGAGCAGTCAGTGTATGCATTTTCTTGCCTCTTCTCCCCTCTCCCACCTCCGATTTGTCCCTTCCGCAAGTCCAATTTCAAAAATCTTGGGAAAGATGACTGGCTATGGGGAGAAACACGGCATATATTCTGTTGGGAAACCACCTTTTATGGGGTGGGGTAGCAGGTCGTGTGCTTTGCTGAACCCATCAGCTATCAGAGTCACGGGCATGCTCTCTGGGATAGACTATTCCCCCGCTGCTCCCCGCCGCTCCCCCCCGCCCCCAGCAATAGTTCAAGTGCTAGAGCCAGAACCCTGGAAAAGATAAATGGCACTGCCTGAAATTGGGCTTCTTGGTGCTTCTTCGTTTGCTGGCGTCGGATTAGGATTTGGGTCTCCACCCTGTTCCCTCGCCTCCCTTTACCCCCACCCCAGGATGATGCTTTGACTCTGGAAACTGCATTCATTTGTATGCGCGAGTGTAATGCCGTTTTCAGTACCTGACAATTCTTAATAAATGTGAAAGCTAAAGTACCCTAATCGTGTGTCGTGTGGCATACCCCTCCGGGCTCGATAGGGTGAGGTGGAGGCTATGCCCCCCAGCTCTCAAGTTGCTTTCACCCTCTCCAAACGTGCCGCAAGTCTGGAAGCCAGCCTCAATTAGGCTTTTGTTTGGGTTGGTTCTACATAACGGGTTAATTGCAGGCTCTAACGTGGGGGCAGAGAGAAAACAAACTTTGCATTGAAAATGTTACAGTGCATTAGACATGCCCGTTGATTACTTTGATTGTTGTGTCTAATTCTTGACAGAGGGGTAATAATTTGGCCAGTGGTAATAACGGCTTGCAGTCTTCTGCTGAGAAAAACAAGAGTTGTGTCTTATCTCACATGGATCTTCTCCGGGAAAGGTTTTGTTTGTTTGTTTGTTTGTTGTTGTTGTTGTTTTTAACTCAGATCTCCCTCCTCTAATCTCTTGCCAAGGGACTTTACTGTTTTAGCTTCCCATTCACTATTTCTATTGTTCTCTTTTTTCCTTTTTCCTCACCATCATAGCTGAAATGGCAACTAATATGCATGTGTAAGGAGGGCAGGTTCAATGTGAATATTGGTGTCATGCCTGCAAAGTTATTGAGAGTCCAAGCCTTCCTTACTTGGAAAACACCGGACCCGCTTCCCCAGCCATAGCCTCTGGTGGACTCAAAAATGTTAGGGACTAGAGATGGAAAACACTTTCTTTAGGGTTTGAATGCAATAGAGGTACTTAAGGGAGGCACCCATCTTTGTGAAGCTTTTTCCTCCTCGAATTGATTTCTAAGATTAAGAATATGTTTACATGTTTTGGTGGGGAGCGGTGATGTTTTACATATATAGATGTCAGTCTATTCTGAAGTCCATTGCTTGAATTTAACCACAATAATTTAGGGAGGGGGTGATGAATGATTTGGTTTCACTTGCTAGATTCAAGATATTTGTTGCCTGGTGGCTGAGAATGGACTAATGAGTCAATAGCATTCTAGTTCTTTCATTTTTTTATATGAAGGTGTGTCTTCCTTCCCCTTTTAGACTCCTCAGCCTGCACTCTAAAATGTGTAGCAGAAATGTCATTTTGTTCGCAAATCATCTCTTGCATACTCTCCTCTTCTCTGCACACCTCTGAAGACTGAGTTTTGAGCTCTGCTTTTGTAATGAAATTCCTCTTGTTCGTTATTATCTCTGATCGTCCCTCCCTTATTACTCTGAATTCTTCCTTCTGGACATTATGATTCATTTCCTCCAGCTTCTGCAAGCTAAAATTTAATGCAGCTAAAAACATCTAGTATGCTCCCCTTAAATCAGAAAATTAATATCAGTATACATAGTCTTAAAGACAGGATATTCTTTCCCCTATAGTTTCAGCACAATACTGTCTTCCATTTCAGCCTATTTTCCCTCTATCCCATTCATGAAATGAACTTGGGTTTTCTTACAAATCAAAAAAATTCTTTTCTAAGTTAGAATCATATTTAAAGATTTTTTTCTCCTTTGAAACAAGGTTTCTGGCTACTCATAATTCTGTGTGGGTATGTGTACCCACTTGCCCATTGACAACTTTCTTGGAGTTCAAGATTAAATAGATGACTTTGTGATGCTTGGCTGCTATTCACCCTGATCAACTTGTTAAACTCATAATGTTGACCTCTCTTCTGGTGTATCTTATCCTTTTGAAAGTAGCTAAAAAGACAGTGTGCTTTCAGGTTACCTTGGAAGTGCTTTGTATTTCCCTAGCACCTTGAATTTTAAGTCATAAGATCGATCTCATGAAATGTAACTGTTGTAAATCCCATGTGGCTTTACTTAGCCTTTTCTTTTTTCTAAAAAAAAAAAAAGAAGAAGAAAGTTTAAAGAGCTATGTTTGGATGGCACCCAGCCACTTTGGGTTTGTAATCTCATTCCTAAAACAAGTGAACTGTCTAAGCAGAAAGTACTTATTTTCTTATTGGTAAAGTTCAGTTTAGTCAACTTTTGTAAGTGTGATTCATCATCCAAACGATGCCTGAGTTCTATTTCTCTAGGAATATTTACTTCCTTTTCACTAATCAACAACTAAAGATTTACGTCGCAACAGGGCAAAATTTTTTTGGAGGGGGAGCACAAGAAGAAAAAGGAGGGAGCAATTTTTGTGTATTTATTTTAAAAGTGTTCTCTTAAAAAACGGCCCCACATCTTGAATTCTCAATAACTATTTAAAATGAAAAGTAACTTGTACAGTATGAGTTGGTATTTTTAAACTAAAATGCAAGTAGTTAATTCAAGGCTCTGGCAGCCGATTTTGTTTACTGATCTTTTCTGATTGTTGTTTTCTTGATAATGGAGCAAGCCACTGAATGGCTGTTTGAGCCCAGGCGCCACAAACATAAACTTCACAGCTTACAATGTCCCAAGCCATGATGGAGGATCTCTCCACACCTCCCAGAGACTTCTGAAGTGTAGACAGAGAAGTTGGTTCACAGGGAGCGAAGGAGGGGGAGGGGCGGCAGGGAAGGCTGCTGAGTGTTTGCTGTGAGCATTGTTACTATCACATCCTTTAATTTTTATGGTACTTAAGCTGTTGGCTCCAAGAAGCCAGTTTCTGTGTCTCAAGGAAGCCAGTCTCTTCCTGGAACTGCACTTACTACTCCTTGATTCTAATTTCTAAAAATTTATTTTGCAAATCTTTCTGCTTAATTATCTGTCTGCAAGAGCGCTCAGCATTGATAAGCGAAAGGTTCTAAAAAGAAAATTATATATATATGTGTGTGTGTGTGCATACCTACGTATATACATACATATATACACATATATTTTTCTTTATATCATTTATATGTGTATGTAAACACACACACACAGCCCCCCAAAGAGACCACCTGGATTTGGAAGAAAGATGTGGGGTAAGATTGCTTTTCGCCAGGTGGGGAAGAAAGACACATTGACCCTCCCTTTCCGAAGCCATGTCACATTCTGCTTAGCCTTAGAGCTGCTTATTCCTTGCCTGGAATCCTCTTTCCATTCCATTGATTAAAAGTTAGTGTTCATTTTGAAGTGATGTTATTTGTGGATTTGACCGAATTAGCTACTTAATTTTGCGGGTTGTCCGAGTGCTTCTACTCCCGGGTGCATTGCCGGAGTCCAGCAGGCAGGGCAGTGCCTGTCCGCACTCAGGTTAGGGGTGGGAAGTGCTGGGAATCGGGGACCCGGACACTAGTCTAACCAGCCCCGCCGCTTCCGCGGGCAAGTCAGCCCTTGATCCCTTAAAGCAGGGACAATCGACGTGGTCCGAGAGAGAAAAATAAGGGTATTTCTGGGCCCTTCTCTTTCAGAAGTTGATCAGGTTCGCAGATCTGGAGGGCTAATCCAAACAAGGTGCTTGACTTGTGAGGTCGCGAGTCTAGACAGAGCTGGTGGCTCGGCGGCTCCTTATCTTTCCCTGGAATCAGCCGAAGAGGCGCTCCCTGGCCCACTCTGCTCGGCTCGCCCGGGTCCTGAGCCACCGCTCGACGCAGACTGCACAACAAACACAGCACCTGAGACTTTACGGCTCACTTTATTGTTTAATAGAGAATGCTGCATAACATTCATTTGTCTTCTTGGTTCGGCGACCTGGCCGCTTTGCAGCCACAGACGCTGGGTGTGAGCCTGCGCCAGCGCCGGTCCGTTTTGGTCCCCACGTTGAGCAGCGCGTTCCACTCCAGCACCGCGCGTGTAAGCGCGTACAACTCTGTCCCTGCGCCCTCAGGCTCCTGGAGAGGTACCCTACTGCAGTCCCTTTCTTGCTTCCAAAGCCCGAGGCGGAAGGGTGGAGGGACAGTGGAAGAAAGCTTAGGCGAGGTGTCTTTGACTAATCCAGTATCTCCTCTTGCGCCTGGAAATGACAGTTTTGCGCCAAAGCCATTTATGGTTCGCAGGGTCAGTGGGCTCTGACTCAAGGGCAGTCAATAAAAACATTTAGTTCAGTAATAAGCTGAGTTTTTTTTTCCCCGGATGTACCGAGAAGGATGTGTTACCATCTTAAACAAGGTGTCCCTGCGTAGCCGTCGCCCTTTCCCCACGAGTATAAACAAGTGGCGTGACTTTCCAGTGTTTTCGTGACCACTTTACAGGGGACATCATAGAAGCCTTGGTGCTCTCTAACCGGCTGCCATCACAAAGAGACTGGCAGTGTTATCTACTTGGGAACAAGGGAACTATTGGGACAGATTTTGTAAAGCCCATTTTGGAGATGCAAATAGCTGGGCTTGGAGATTTATAGTGAAGGATTTTGTGGCTCGAATTCCAAATTAATTGAGATTAAGTTGTTTATAATTTTGGCCCTTCCCTATGGGATTTGTTTTTTGTTGTTTCAAGAAAAGGCGGTTTCTAGTTACATCTGAGAACTGACTATTCTAGTTTGCAAGTGTGTGTGTGTGTGTGTGTGTGTGTGCCAGAGAGAAAGAGAGAGATTGGCATAGAATAGGTAATACTGCCTCTGTCTGAAAACTACCTATAGATGTAGGTGAGAGTAATTTGGTTATGATCTTAACGTGGTGTTAATACAAACACCAGATTTCCCAGCTTTGGTGACACCCAAAATCCACACCTTCGTGTTTTCCTTGCCTGTTTTCTGTGTCACAGCTGTGGGTCACAAGGAAAAAACAAAAACAAACAAACAAACAAAAAAAAACTACAAAACAAGGCAAAACACAAGTTTTGTGAAATTGAAGAATTTCTGTAGGGAGATTTTTTTTTTATTAATATTTATTTCTTTCTTCAGAAAACAATCCTTAGCAATAACTCAGGCACAGACTTTTCTTTTTCTCATGGGTAAAGGTTACTGTTTATTTTGACCTGTCACAAATACAATGTGTTGTTTGAAACATGTTAAAGTTAGCAGGTATGTAGAGATAATACTAGACAGGCCACTGAATATGATAAAGTAAAATATGGTGGGAATTAACTTTTAAAGGCTATGAAAGATTTTACTTTTTGCTTTTTAATTTTCTTTCAAAAAGTATTATCTATTTTCTCAGAGTTCTGTAATAACAAACAGTAAACTTGTTCAATGCACACAGTAAAGATATGATTTGCCAAATGTTACTTGTGCAGGTTCTATTCTGTTATTTTTTATCTGTTATCCTAATTTTGATTACTCATATTCTCGATTAGTTTTAAATAAGTTTCCTTTCCGTCCATAAAAAAAAAATTGCCCGCACCTAGGTAAAGACATGTTTTGTCTTAAAATTTTCAATTCTTATTTATTAGAACAACTATTAATTTGGTTTATTAATTATAAATAGGAGGTTTACTCTACAAGTAGTTTTAACCAAAAAAATTTATACCTGATTTTTGGAAGGATTAGGAAGAAACAGAAAAAAAAATGAATTAGATTTGTAAAAATAATATATACTTTGAAACAGTGTGTTTTAAGTATGGAAAAATTTGGGGGCCCAAGTAGTAAAAATCTCATATTCAACTCTAAAAGCATAACTGATGGTTACTTAATTTTTTATTTCAGTAGTCCAAGAATTTGTGTTATGGGAGATCAGTTCTCAAAAAGAAATAGTTGAAATAAAAATAGGCTGGCAACCTAAAAAACAGTGTTTCATTTACAAAACAAAATGAGTGATTTTGTTTTTAAAATACAGCAGTTTACTTTCACTAACATGGAATGGCTGATATCTAAAAAGATTACATGTGGAAAATATGGATTAGCAGTTTCTGAAGAATAAAACTTTTTAGTAAATTTTGAAATAATTCATTTACTTTCCTCCGTAACATGGAGATATTTTGGAGATTGCTACTTAGAATTCTGTTTTTGTATCAAGCACATTTCATATTTTAAGACTATGATGTAATCTTAAAATCTTTGTAACTTCAAAGGCATTAATCACGTTAACAGTTTATACATGGGCAAATTTCTATCTATTTACTAGAAGTTGAACACTTGGGTGAAGGATGCTTTACTGCCAATAAAAACTTACCTTTTAGTTCTGTTATCCCATCAGGATGGACTCATAAGTCTCATTAATGTTAATGGAAAATGTCCTTGTCTGTCATGTGCAAAAAAGGGCTTGGAGATATTTCAGCCAGCAGTTTCTTTGTAGCAAGTATGCTAGGGCTAAAACCACCTAAGAAGTAATTTTGATCCCATCTAGGCCGTGGGAATATGTTAGTCTAATAAATGAAAATAAGCATATGAAATTGCTTATTCCAGTAGGACTGGAATTCACTTTAAAGACAAATGCATTATAGAAGGGGGGAAAAAAAGGCCTGAAAATATTGTTCTCACATTTTAGAATTTTAGGAGTAACCCCTTAGTTAACTGATAGTTCATAAATACTGCTACTAGGTAGATGATATAACTTCTCTGCTGCTGAGATCTAGAACCAAAGTTGCTCTATACTGCTTACTTAACCATATAGGAAGTTGTTTGCATTGAACTATTTACTGGAATTTGAGTGATGCTTTGTTTATGTTTTCATTTTGTAGTAGTGAAAAATTATGTGAAATCAGTCTTGTGGATAAACATATGAATTCCTAATGTGTATTGTGGCAGCCTTTGGCTGTGGCCTAGAGTTTTCTCTAGGGCAAAGCTAAGCGACTGGTATTAGACTAGATTCTCTAACATTATAGAACTGAGTGATAGTCCAAGAGTATAAATGATGAATGTTGTTCACATTCAATATTGTTTTGGTTATTCAAGCTAAAATATTCTAGAAGCACTACATAGACTTTTAATTCCTTATAGGGAACATCAAGAAAGGAGTCAGTTTCTTCTAGAGTGAGAGGTGCATAGTGGTTGTTTCTGCCATGGCGTAACACTTTTCTATCTGTAAAGAACTTCGGGCCAGGCGCGGTGGCTCAAGCCTGTAATCCCAGCACTTTGGGAGGCCGAGATGGGCGGATCGCAAGGTCAGGAGATCGAGACCATCCTGGCTAACCTGGTGAAACCCCGTCTCTACTAAAAAAAAATACAAAACACTAGCCGGGCGAGGTGGCGGGCGCCTGTAGTCCCAGCTACTTGGGAGGCTGAGGCAGGAGAATGGCGTGAACCCGGGAGGCGGAGCTTGCAGTGAGCTGAGATCCGGCCACTGCACTCCAGCCTGGGCGACACAGCAAGACTCCGTCTCAAAAAAAAAAAAAAAAAAAAAAAAAAAAAAAAAGAACTTCGCAGTCATCAGTTATGCATGAGAGCCACCAGAGCCCGTTTTCCTAATGACCTCTGTACCTGTTTTTCAGAACAACTCTTAGTTTCCTTGTTTTTCCTTCATATGTGTAATAGCAGAACTTCAAAGAAGTCCTTGGTGACTCGAGTGAGGACTATGCTAGATCAGATAATGAAAATTATTTTACCAACATTTTCAGTGATTTCCAGTCTTCTTCTAGAAAGTGAGGAAAGAAGATGAAAGGGAAAGG